>NC_092857.1:4876737-5176737 GCF_039878825.1 Excalfactoria chinensis
CAAGACCATATGTAAATAATTATAATTGCAACATAAAGAAGAATCATAAAAATGTTATTAATGATGATGAAAACTTTTTTTTTTTTTTTTTTTTTTTTTGAGATAATTTCAGAAGACTTATAAGTTCATATGCTTCAGGACATAAACTGTTTTTTACCTATAACAGATTGGGAGGAGACTTCTCCTGTGGGCAATTTTTTTGTACTATTCAACCATTTCTCTAAAACAACTGGTGCCAGCCCTTGTTAAAAGCTTATTCCAAAGTCTTATGTGCTAAGGTTTATCTACCAAAGTCTTATGTGCTAAGGTAATCTTTATGTTTCCATGAGCCGAAATAAAATTGTCTTTACCTAAAACTAGTTTCAAGATAATGATATTATCTGTGCCAACATTATGTTGGCAGGGCACTCTGTAAACTACTTCTGATCATGAAGCCAAATGCAGCCCTTTTGAAGATCTGTAGGCTTAGTCTGACAGCTTTGGCAGAAGCCTAGTATACTTCAAGGGCGTTGAAGTTTGTGCCAAATTTTCATCTTTGATTTCCACAGATCTGAATGCACACATCTGGTTGTGGGAGGGGTTATCACACATCTACATCTGCCAAACGTGGCTATGCTGTAACCCATGCATATTTCTTTTATTCTTGTGTACTTTCTTGTGACAGGTTAATTCCAACAGTGAATTATTTCAGAATCGTTTAATGGAAAACATTAAGGGAGGGGGGAAGAGGGGGGATGGGGACAAGCTTTAAAGAGTAGGAGAGACTGGGAGAAAAAAAAAACAAACAAAACAACCCAAGCAGGATTGGCTTCATTCCCATTGGACTTTGAGAGGTCCACATGTTCTCTGAAGGGTACAGACAAAGTTATGCCAAGGAGTTGAGACAGAAAGTCAGCTATAAAAAACAGAGGTGAAAATAACATATAAACAAGTGGGAAGTCATAGAACATGGGAGGAAATATAGGCAACAAAAAGTATTAGTAGTTGTTACATTTGAAGCAGTAATTTTCAATAACTAAATTATTCAACTCATTCTTTTTCCTTTCCTACTCACATAGATCCCAGGAATTGGTTGTGAGTTGTTATTGTGTTATTGTTTTCTGATTATCAGTGGAAGCAGACAATATTTCAATATTATGTTTTAAGTATTCTTGATTCCAGAAGTATTTCATATGTAAATTTTGTCTTGTTCTGGCTGTAATTAGGCCCTTGGGTCACATGGTATATTTGTTTTCCTGTGACTGGAACTCTGCAGAGGGGATCCTTGGAAGAAACTATCACTATTCTGAGACTCTAAGGGATAATAAGAGATTACAAAGCCAACAAAGCTTTTCACAGTACGGTATTCCTATTCATGCCCCCCAGGCTCTACATACAAACGTAAATACATAAAAACAAAAACAAAAACATGCATAATCAGTGCTGTCACTGAATTAAATAAACACAATAATAGTTTAGTTTTAGGGGAAGAGTTGAATTTATAATATCAACACAGTTGTCCAAATCTGAATGACATCTGAATTTTATTTACCTTGAGTTTCACCATGACTTATATTAGAGAGCATATAGAAGAGCAACAGGAGCAAGGCATTGTTTCAGTACTAATCAGACCAGGTCTTCCTCCCTTTTTTGGTGGGGTTAAAAGCAAAAGGAGTTTAGTTTATTAAATGACTTCTCATTCACAGTGAAGAAAAATGGTGGACAAAAGTATTTTTTGAGCACTTGAATTATTGTCCAGATTTCACTGAAAGAATCATGTGGTAGACCCTTGATCTTGATAGACAGATAAACATCTTGTTAAATACTTTTTCAGGTGGTTGAATAAGAAGTCCTTCTCCATGACTTCAATGAGCCTAAATCTGAATTTGGACAGTTCTGTTTTAAAGAAGGTGAAATAGCTTTAAAGTATTATTAACAGAATAGTTCACAGCTTATTGTAAGTTAGGTTGGTAGGCAATAAGTGCAGGCAAGAGTTATTATTTCTTCCCAATTCCAACCAACTGTGATAACCGGTTAACCACAAATATCCATGTCTTTGAATTTTATAGTCAAAAAGTATGTACTCTTGTTTAGATGTTGGGCTTCACTGAATTTCTTTGCAACACTGCTAATTCTATTCTATGACATTGCTTGGCAACTTGGATTTGTAGGCAGGACTGGTGAGCCTTCAGCCACAGATTATAGAAACAAATGTTTAGAATCTCATATCCACCTGTTGAACACAATCCTAGGTACTGAAATCCTAGTGATGACTGTCACAGATGTCTAGGTGACTAATAGAGAAAGTTCTCTGAAGTATAGATATCAGTGAATCATTAATCTCAAAATGTAAATGTAGATACACTGTGGATAACAATGTGAAGAAAGTTATAGGTAGGATCTGCACCTGATAGAAATTGATATAAACATGTAAATGCTTTACACTGACTTAAGTCTGGATTGTGGACAATTTCATTTACTTATAATGGTTCACAAATGTGTTTCCTGATGTATTCTATGAAATTTGTGAATGAGCGAAAGATCCTAAAAACAGAGGTCAATTATGTCTGTATTTTGTGTGTGTGTCAATAAAATAAAAATAAAAAGAAAATAAATAAATAAATAAAGCATTACCTGAAGAACATCCAAACTTTAGGACAGATCATCTTAAAAGGTGGGCTGGAAGAGGACAAGTTGCATTTTGGATTAGTATCAGAAATCACTATTATGACATAACAAGTAGTATATCCTGTTTTTATTTCTTCTCCTTTCTGTCTTTGAAAAAAATAAAATAAAATCTTGTAATCAAAATACTTGACAGTCAGAAATGGCTTCTGAACACTGGCTTTCCATTTTGATTTTATATTTGGCAAGTTAAGGAGGATGATTCAAAGCCAGGGAATTAAAGCAGGAATAAAACCTACACTATCCTAAATGTCAGCTTCACTTATGTTATAGCGTAGTGGCTTTAATTATACAATTCAGTGATCTCCAAGGCTGACTTCTGCTTTCACAAATCAATACAAAGCTGCATCTGATTGTGATTGTAATGCACCAGATCATGAATCTGAAATTCACTGTTTCCCCCTTTATTCAGAGCAGTTTGATTCATTTGCTCCTTCATTGTTAACAACTGACATAAAGTAATTGCAGTGCTGTTACTTCTTGCTGATAGATTTGCAGCAACTGATGCAAAACTCAACTGCATGCAAACCAAACATGCTCACCTAATTTTGTTCATTGTTATATTCAGACTGATAGATTCAAGTGGAGTTTAAGTGTAATTGGGTCTACTTAACATTATAGATCAGTACCAGTAAATACTTCAACTCTAACAGATTCAGTCTGGATACTGATCTTTCATATGGTAGTAAGTCTGTTTCCATGTAAAACAAAAGAAAAAATAAGTTTTATTTTGCTCATAATCATGCAGGTAACAAGACATATTTTGGTTACAAATTGTGATAATTCTAGTGGCTTCAGTTTTTCTTGTATCAGCTGGATACCACATTCTGTGACACGTAATGAATAAATTGTAATGTAAAAGATTATGAAGAGTAGAATAAATGGGAAGGTACAAATAGGGAAACTAGGAATTCGGATCATAAACTAAGCTTTGCAATTTATTTATTTATTTATTTACTTATTTATTTTCTTCTTTAACCATCCACAGATGTTTAAGATCTACTGCTGGATGATATATTTGGTCTGGAAGGCTGTAAGATGGAAAATGCTTCAATTTCCAAAATTTAAAATACTGTTTTTCACTGAAGGTTTATTTGAACATTTAGCATAGATGGAGCTTCAGACTCAGTTATTACTTTTCTCAATAAAGACAGAAATTTTACATTTCTTTTTTTACAAATCTGATTATCAGACAGCTGATAACGTAGCAAATGTTAACATTCCACTAATTAAACCCCTATTGTTTCCTGAAAAATATTCTGTAAAACTGTGTAGAACTTGAGCTACGGACTTGAACAGAGGATGTGTTGTTTGCATTCCACGTGCAGAATTTTACAAAGTTAATAAAATACAGTCCTAATTATGTGTTTCAGATAGGCTTTTAAAAGAAGAATCACAGAATCACAGTACTGCAGGAGTTGGAAGGAACCTCAAAGGATCACTGTGTCAAACCCCAGAAGGTACTCTAGAATAGGTTGCACGGGTCATTGTCCAGCCAGGTCTTGATTGTCTCTGTAGAAGGAGACTCCACAAGCTCTCCAGTCATCCTTACAGTAAAGAACTTTTGCATGTGTAGTATTGAAAATCTATTTTTAAGTTTTAGGACAATATTATTACTTGTTCCATCACTATGCACCACTGAGAAGAGCCTGAATGTAAGAATGTAATGACCTGTTCCATTTTAGGAAAATGAGAAAATTACACCTATGTAAAATTCCTCTTATTACTGTCTGGAGAAGTCCACAAAATTTTCTTCATTAATAAAGTGAAGAGAGATTTTTTTTTTTTATTGAAAAAATGGGTTACATTTTAACACAAAGAAGTTTGATAAATGATATAAGGATAAGGAAAGTAAGGAGGTGACACCATAAAAACAATGTATAAAAACAGCTAATTGTGTAGATGACAATATTGAGTGATAAATTATATACTTACAGGAGAAAAATTAAAATGTGAGTTTTGCTATGGAGTATAGAAATGGAAGGAAGAAAAAGTTTTGCAATTATTCTCCTCATAGAAAAATGTTATCAAATTCAATGGAGAGCAAGAACTTTACTGTATAATTCATATACTGTCTTTTATATCAGGAATATTACTTTGCATGAAGTAAAATGGCTAATTAGTATGTCATTCAAAAAACAGAGAAGGGATATCATTGCATATTAACACCCTAATTCAATGAACTACTTAAGATTGTCCCTGACATTACATAGAAGCAGAAATTGTGTTGCTGCCACTGAAACTGCACACATAAAGTTCTTTCATATGCTGGGATTTCAATTCAGTAGGATTTACTTGAAGTTGAAAATTAGTCTGTTTAATTTTTATGGAAATTTGATGTTCTAATTCCTACTGAGTTCTATAGCGTATTTCCATGGGAATAACATCTTCCTTACAACATCATTTTTTAACTGTCCGTGGTTCTCTCAAAACCAACTTTTCTGTGGAGATAATCCTTTTGTATACCAGCAGATATCTAAAGTGAATAAGGGTTATAATATGCATAACACAACACATGTACAACTAAGGATTAAATTAACTGTCTGTAAATGCAACATAATTTTCTCACTCTGGTTGCATCTACCTGGTCAGTATCTGCACTAAATGAGACACACTGACTAACCCTGCATTTCCTTTTTCTTTTTTATATTGAATATAAATCTCTTCTAGTCCAGTACAATTCCCCATCTTTAACAGCAGCAAATATTTGAGGTCCACTATTTTGACATTATGGACCACACATAATTTCATCTGTAATCATTTTAAAGGGGAAAATGAAGTGAGAAACAAAGACCAGCATCACATAGAATAGGAGTTTGTCTGTAGGACTTGTGACATACAGTAGATAGGATCTATGCTATGAGTAAATTCCTATGTGATACACATGTTGTGGGGATCCTCAGATTTCACTTACTCTCAATTCCATTCAAGGATTTTATATGTATGTTTATTAATTTCCCTATTTTTATAACATTTAATTGAGAATGAATGAATCGAAGAGAAGGGACAGAACTGTAGAGGTTTCATCTCTGGGGAAAAGTACAGCTGGTGATAGAAATTATTTCTTTCGGGAACAGCTGTGAAAACCTTATGTGCCAGTAGCTGCACATGAACCCTTTATTTTTGTGGTATAAAATCTGTCAGGAAAGCGTAACTCTGGAGAGAGTATTTATACACAACCAAATGCATCCACTTTGCATTAAACATCCTTGTTAAGAAGGTTTATGTGCTCCTGTCTGCTGTCATTCAGGTTTCTGTGCACTATTAGTCAGATGGGATCACCTGCTTTCCTGGTTTCCTACACTCAGGTTTGGGTACAAAGTGAATAACTGTCAGATGCCAAGATCCTAAAAAATTGGTACCAGTTAATCAGTTTGTCAGTCTGATATTCCAGTTCATCACAGCTTTTGAGAAGTGAAAAGCAGTTTGTCTTTTGATTGTATTTGTAGCCACTTTGCACACCTTAGAGTAACTGAGACTGCAAGATCTTTAACAGACAAAAAAATCTAACATTTCCAAAACCTCATCTCCTGGCCGTATAGTTCACCATGGTCTGTCTTTTAACATCTACAGAAACCAGTAACAGAAGTATAACTGTAGTTTTGGTGATCCCAGCTATAACCTTCAGAAAGTACTGTACATTCAGCCCAGGATTATCTACCTCCTTTCATAAAATCAGGCAAATGTACTCTTATCTCCAGTTCTTCATAAAATACAGTTAAAATTAAAGACTGTGTGGAAATGTTAAAAAAGACAATCCCAAGCCTACACAATTGGTGTCAGTAGGAATTTTGCTATGGAATTCAGTGGGAGCAAGGTCAGGACCTGGTATAATTGAGAGAACTTGTTAATATACATCACTTACTGCCTGTCTGCAGTTCTTGTCTGGCTAATAAAGTCACTCACTGACATAACAATATAGAGTGCAGGAGCAGGTGACACGCTCTACTGTGTGACTTTGAGGTCTTTTATAATATGCCTTTCTCTTCAATACATAGTGGAGGACATAATATATATTCCATATGCTTTATGCTACCATACTGAGCAACTTTTTTTGAACATTTGCTTTGGCAGTTCAACATATCTCAAGGAAAATTTACTGACATTCATAACAGAATAGAAGCCTCCGTACATTTAAGAAAATACCGGAATAGTCTAACACCAGTAACTGCCGTCAGTTATGCCTAATTGACTAATAGACGTATTTATATTAATAAGAATTAATGTAGATTAGTGAGAAGTGATTATTATTATTATTATTATTATTTTTTTGTTAGGTTAAATTTATTCCTCTGCTATGAAAGGATGAGAAACTGGCATTCCAAATGTAGAGCTCTAATAGCAAACTTATGTTACAGTCAGTGTTTGAAACCACCTACTCTAGTAGAGGGGACAGACTCTGACTGCTGGATGAAAATAGAGGCAGAAGTGTTGTGAAAACCCTAATCATACACTCTTCCATAGACTCTCACCAGTTACTATTTTTAACAAAATATACTGAATTATGCAATAATTCAATAATTTTTCTTAAGATCAAGAAAGAGCAATGGGGCAAGACCATGGATAGAACAGTTGTGTATCACAGCGCAGAATAGAATACTGTGTTCTCAAGATTTTTGACATGGAGAAAGATTCACTAGTTAAGAAAGTCATGAGAAGCTTCTAAATATAAAATATGTTTACTGACCATGGCTAAATAACTATTGATTTCTAAGCAGGAGTGAAGAAATTTTTTTCTGATAGGGTGGAGAAAAGCTATGGATGAAAAGAAGTAATTTGTGCTTGGTGTAAATTGAAAGAGGAGAATGAAAAACTGGGGGGGTTGGGGGGTGGGCAGGGAAGAATATTATATATATATATATATATATATATATATATATATGTCAGTATATTTTAAAATTAATTGTGGTTTGCAGAAAATGTAACATTTGAAGGAAAGGGACCGTTAGTTTTTGAAAGATGAAGAAAAGTTTCTGATAAAATGCACAACTATCCTAACAGCAAAAAATAAACCCTGACATGAACTCAGTTTCTCTCTCTGCCAGGGAAATGTAGAGGCCAAATGTGTGCTAAATACATCACATTCCTATTAATCAAAATTAGGATAAATTAATTGGGATTTTTCAAAAAATTTCCCCAGCACTGTTTGATCTCAAGTATTATGGTTCAGTGCCTGGATGGACATCACTGATGAGAAGTGTCCTTCAGGGGGATGTACAGAAACCAATGTTCTGTAATGTCTTCATCAATTTCATCAACAGTGGGATTCAGTGAACCCTCAGAGAGCCTTGCAGATGGAACCAAGGAGTGCAGTGCAATCAACATGCCCAAGGGACAGGATGTCATCTAGAGGGGCCTAGCCAGGCTTGAGCAGTGGGCTCAGATGAACCTCATGAGGTTCAACAAACCCAAGTGCAATGTTGTGGCAACCTCTACTGTAAGTATAAGCTGAGGCACAGAAGGATACAGTAAAACCTTACCAAAAAAAGACTTGAATGTACTAATGGATGGCAAGATGGACATGAGCCAGCAGTGTGTCCTCACAGTCCACACAGCCAACTGTAACCTGGGCTGCACCAATAGAAGTGTGGCCAGAGGGGTTAGGAAGGTGACCCTGTCTTTCTGCTCTGTGCCTGGGAGACCTCATGTAGAGTACCACATCCAGATGTGGAGTCCTCAGTACAGGAGAGAGATGGACCTGTTGGGGAATGTCCAAAGTAAGGTTACAAAGATGACCAAAGAGTTAGAGCACATCCCCAGCTGAGAACAGGCTGGGAAAGCTGTGTCTGTTCAGCCTGGAGAAAAAGAAGGCTCTGAGGAGACCTGAGATCTGAGAACAGCCTTTCAGTATCTTAAAAGGGATTGTAAGAAAGAAGGGAACAGAATCTTTCTCAGAATCTGTTGTGTAGGGTTGTTGTGATAAATAGTTTCAAACTAAACCAGGGGAGATTTAGATAGGATATAAAGAAAAAAGGTTTTTACAACAAGGATAGAAAAGCATTGAAATAGGATGCACAGAGAGATGGTGGAGGTCCTATCCGAGAGTTATTCAAGGGCCAAATCTTGTTGTAGATATCTCTGTTCATTGCATGGGAGTAGGAGTGAGAATATTTTGCATTTTTAATAAATATCTATAATAATTATATAATAATAATAATAATATCTATAAAGTTCTATTCATTTCAGAATGAAGATAAAGATCTCTTTCTGCACTGGAAGACTAACTATGACCACAGAGAGAACCAAATCATTTGAGAAATATGTGGATGCCTAAACTGAAATTCAAGATGTCTCTTGCATTCCAAGTCTCAGTTAAAAAAAGACCCAAGAGTCCACTTTTCTTGTATGTTGTTTTAACTAAAAGCAAAACAACCACAAATACTTTTTTTTTTCCTTTTTTTCTTTTTTCTTTTTTTTTTCTTTTTTTTTTCTTTTTATTTTTTTAAGAATTAAAATAAATAAATAAGTAAATAAACAAAAATAAGGAAGGTAGGAAGACAGAAAGACAGGAGGGAAGAAAGGAAGGAAGACAGAAAGACAGGAGGGAGGGAAGGAAGGAAGGAAGGAAGGAAGGAAGGAAGGAAGGAAGGAAGGAAGGAAGGAAGGAAGGAAGGAAGGAAGGAAGGAAGGAAGGAAGGAAGGAAGGAAGGAAGGAAGGAAGGAAGGAAGGAAGGAAGGAAGGAAGGAAGGAAGGAAGGAAGGAAGGAAGGAAGGAAGGAAGGAAGGAAGGAAGGAAGGAAGGAAGGAAGGAAGGAAGGAAGGAAGGAAGGAAGGAAGGAAGGAAGGAAGGAAGGAAGGAAGGAAGGAAGGAAGGAAGGAAGGAAGGAAGGAAGGAAGGAAGGAAGGAAGGAAGGAAGGAAGGAAGGAAGGAAGGAAGGAAGGAAGGAAGGAAGGAAGGAAGGAAGGAAGGAAGGAAGGAAGGAAGGAAGGAAGGAAGGAAGGAAGGAAGGAAGGAAGGAAGGAAGGAAGGAAGGAAGGAAGGAAGGAAGGAAGGAAGGAAGGAAGGAAGGAAGGAAGGAAGGAAGGAAGGAAGGAAGGAAGGAAGGAAGGAAGGAAGGAAGGAAGGAAGGAAGGAAGGAAGGATTGGCCTCTTGACTCCAGTCATTACACAGAAAGGAGTGAAAGTAGGGAAAGGAAGGAAGTCCTTGGAACTGGTGGAAATTGTCTCATGTTGAAATAATTAAACTACTATTCAGCTTCTTATCTTCTGTGCTATCTTGTACAGTGAAACAGAAATTTATTTTTCGGACACTCTACCTGACTAATAAACAGGTTGTCTCACTTCAATATAGGAGCGAGAGCAATATAGGACTATAGGAGTGTGGGGAGGTTCTTTGGTATATGTATACCTAGCATGAGATTAAGAAACAACAGTTCAAATGTTGGTCCGACCTAATTCTCATAAATTCATTTTTCTTTCTTACTCTTTCTTGAGTATAAATTCTTTGAATTCTTTATTTGTTGTTCCTGCTTTCCAGTGCTAAGACACCTGTGCAAACAGCTATGCTAAAATGTAGCCATCTTATTGTGCCTAGCAGACTCAAAACACAGCTCTCATCAGTCCACGTTATGCTAACTTATCATTGAAACATTCAGACCAGAACCCCTGGAATTTTCCATCTGCTTTTCATCTGCTGAGCTGATGCTAGAAAGGCAACTGCTGTGAGAAACCCTGCCAGGAAGGTTTTACCAGTGGGTGTAATTGAGAAACAGTTGCTAACACACTGATGCAGGACAAGGGTGTGGTTAATAAAAGAAAGCGTAGATCTAAAACATACAAACACACATCACAGCATTACACAAATTAGTGTTAGTATTAGATTGTGTGAGTGAATATTTATGTGTATAAATGCATGTACGTGTAGTGTACATACACACACACACATGTAGGTCACACTGAAAGTAATGCCTCCTATTTATTTTCATGGAATTTACAACAGTTGGAAAGAGCACAATAACATCATATGATAGAGCGAATTTCTCAGATGCAAAACACTTTTTTTTGACAGTCAACACCATGAGCTATGCATTTTCATCTGCAGTGAACAAGAACCTGAATGCCACGCTCGTAAAAATCTGTAGCAGTGGAGGTGATTCACTGTCTCCCATTCCATGCAGTCTATCCTTCATAAACCTAAACAGGTTAAAATCAGAAAGTGCCAAATGCAGACTATATCAGGACAGTCCATCCAGACTGACAGTGTGCTCCCCAGTCTTCAAACACCAGTGTTATTACATTGTAAGAGAAAGGTTGTACTCTTCTCTGGCCTGACTCTGAAACTTTGAGTCATTGACTTAGTCAGTAGCATGATGGTTTGTTCAAGTTTCAGGAAATCCAGACAAATTACCCCTTTTCTATCCTACAAGATGGGGCATATCTCTTTACCTGCTAAAGGCTGCATCTTGAACTTCTTCTTCAATGGGGAATTCACATGTTACCACTCCACTGACTGTCATTTTGACTCTAACTCTTAGTGATGACATCACATCTTGTCACTGGTAGTGATATGATCCAAGAAACTGTCACCTCCATCCTCATACTCATTCAATAGGTTCTGATGGACTTGCTTATAGTGTTCTTTACATTCCTATGTGAACAGCTGTGGTGCAAATCCAACATTCCCAGTATGGCTAAAAAGCCACTGAAGCTGATATTAAGATCTATATATAGTTCTCTGGTTATATTGTGTTGATTGTGTAAATGAGCTGATCGTGACACTCTTCATAATCATCCAGAATGTGGCATGTTTTTCAAATTGTGGTCACCACTGCTGAAATGCACTACCCACTACACTAATATCCACTGTCTGGTCTCTGCAAGCTTTCAGCAAACATAGATGAATGTCAGTGAGTGCTGTTTTTTCCATGGAGGAATTAAAATTCACACCATTGTCACATGCATACTCCATATCAGACTCCATATTTCAGACTGCCCCTTTGCTGCCATCTTTCACAGATCAACAAAATGCAATGGAATACTGATGAAAAGATTCAACTTCTACTGCCATACCACCAACATCTGTCCTTGACATTGTGGACCAACACAATAAAGTATTAGGCACTACCTGGTAAGAGTACCTGCTCTTGGGTATGTATGTGTGCACATGCATGAACATACATGTATATATATACACATTCAATTGTACAGCCTCAATACAATGTGTACTACCATGTCTTTATTAGAGAACGGGAGAAATTTTAGATTTGTGGAACGTGAACAGTATTTAAATGGAAAGAAAAATTTTACTGTGATTCTATACAAAGAGGAGGAAATGGAGATCCACTTTCCAACCAACGCTGTCACTAGATTCCTCCTCAATCCAAGATCGTAACGTAGCAAAATCCAAAAAATACAAATCTGGGAATGCATTTTACAGGGCACTCCAAGAGCCCTAAGGCCTACCTTCAACTCCGTAAAATGAGTGTAATAGTAGCAGACATGTATTAAAAGCAAAGTAATATATAGTAACTGTTACATTAGGGAGCAAGCAGGACTAAGAGCATGAAGTCAGTGGCATTATAGTGTGATCTTCTGTCAGCTGGGTAGTTGGAGTCTGTAAAATCACTGATAAGGTATCTGTATGTCATTGGTAGAAATATCAATTAAGATACTGATGAAAGAAAAAAAAATGATTTAAATGAACTCTAATTTTCCTTTTTTTTTTTTTTTTTTCCCTCATGTAGAAAAGTAATAAGAAAACAGAACCACCTGAAAGACACTTACACATAAAAACACTGAGAAAATATTACATAAAATGGCCAAGGCAAATCAAAGAAAACAATTATTGCAGCTGATGGAGCAGAAACCCCATTATAGCTGTAGGCCAGTTTACAGTATACAGTCTTGAAGATTCAGAACTAAATGCATTTTTCAGCATCTTTACCACAATTTATGAAATTATGGTTTAAAATGAATCACATTTTTTCTCCCACTCTGACTATATTTTATAATCAGAGTTTATCATCATTCTACTTTGGTTTTCTTCTAATTATTTTCAATCCCGAAGCTGGGGTGGAAAACATTATTTTGATATGTGCCAGAGAAATTACTAAACTCTAGGATAGGGTGTAAGATGATGAGGAAGAAGGAAAACATTTAGAATGTTCTTCTGTGACATTTGATGAACATGTCTAAGGCACTTCAGTCCTAACTGAATCAAAATTTATAAATTGCATCAATATTTATTCGTGAACTCGTGACACAACTGTTGTTGAGCTGATACACACAGCAAATCTAAAGTGCAAATCTAAAGGTAAATAAAATAAAATGAAATAAAATGAAATAAAATAAAATAAAATAATAAAATAAAATAAATAAAATAAAATAAAATAAAATAAAATAAAATAAAATAAAATAAAATAAAATAAAATAAAACAAAAGGTATCTGCATTTATTAAAAATTTTAGCTAGTCTTTGTCTTTTCCTGGAAGGAGTTTCCATGATTGCAGATGTTGAATTTTTAGTCTTAGTCTCACATTAGTCTTAGTCTCATATACTGATACCATTGTTAACCAAAAAAAAAAAAAAAATCTTCTGCAGACATAACCCTTTGACTGTACATCTTGGTAATCTTCAGATTCTGTATAATGAATCTATTCAAAAATAAAGCGAAGATATTTTTCAAATCAAAAACAAATTGTTCAAAGTTATCTAGCATATGATATAAACTTTTAGGATATATATATATATAGAAGAAGGATAGAATTTGTATGTATGTATGAATGTATATATATGAATTCTATCCTTCTTCTTTTGAATTTAATGCAAACAAAATGCAAACAAATAAACAAAATCCTGCTTTAATTCATGTGAACTCTGATGCTTCTGTGTCCTGAATCTTAACTCATTTAGTTTTTCCTCACTGATACTAGCTGCGTATTAGCAAAGTTGTTTTTGCTTTCACAGTCAATCTCTAATTTTCCTGATACTAGGAAAAAACTATCAGACTTTTAGGTAGAGGAAAGAGTGGAAGGAAAGAAGATAAGTGACATGTACCATAAGGAGTAACAGATACAAGATGGAAAATAGAAGCCATAATACCCCTGACAGAAACCCTTCTTACAGACAGTAAGACCACAGTTTTGAAAGAGATGCCCTGCTTATCCTCTTTGAACATTTGTGTAATATACAGATATTATACAATATTTCACAAGTTCAGAAAATTATAATGAGAATGTAATACCAACTATGAAGTTCTGAAAACAATTTACAATAAAGGAAACAGGGAAAAATCAAACTAATATATATCTAGCAATGTCTTTCTCTGTTTATGAAGTATGATAAATGAATTCAGGATGTAGTTACTGACATGGATATTACCACAGTATCTATTCATGCATGCATAACATGAACAGCTCAGAGTATAACCTGGTTGAAGAGTGATTTAATTAATAACACTCAGACTATAAGCTTTAATTTATCATGAGACCCTCTGGGGCTTCTTTCTTTACATCACTACTGGAATAAAAGAGAAACTTAAAGCTAGTTTAAATTACCTCTACATTTAAGACATAAGATTTGCAAATTGGAACATACAGAAGTTTTATGCAGATGTAAATAGCTCAGTTATGTGTAAGCATGAATAGAAGTGGGAAAGGGAGACAGGGGATGGGGGATGGAGGAGGGTGATATTAATATAATGTTTTGAAGAACATATGTTTATATATCTTCAATTTTTTTTTTCCTTTTTAATAAAAAGAAACACAAGATTATCTTTTGCAGTTATTAGTAAGAATCTATTTATATAGATGCCTTTCTAAATTATGAATTCAATCATCATCCCACAGATAAATGTTGAGTCATAAAAGCATGTTAATTTAATATCTGAGAATGTGACTTTTGAGTCAAAGAACTGAATCACATTAGAAGTTCTGGGTTAGAAATGGTTATACTTTGAAACTTAACACTACAGCAAATAAAAATGACAATACATTTTAAAATTGTGGGGGCAAGGGGGGAAAGAAAGATAAATTACAGCCATGAAAATATCATCAGAGTATTCTTAGACAGTTCTACTGCACATTTCAGTGCATTTTATCATAGTAGCTTTCTGTTTGAGGGTCAAATGAATGACTTGTTCATCAGTGTAATAAACATTTTACTCCATATTAACATACATACTTTAGATAGAGATCAACAAATAACATAAATTTGGTAAGCTCCACAGTTTTCTTGTTGTAGCAAGAATAGGAATAGCAGAGGAATTTAGATAAAACAGGTATAGGAAGTGTTGTTTGTTTGTTTTCTCCCACAGAGTACAGTCTATTGTACTCCTCCAAGGCCATGACTGAAGTTATATCTTCTTTGTATGTTAATGGGCATCTTTCAGAGCAAGAAGACAATAAGTCCAGATTTAAAATTATCTTCATTTGATATTTTGAACACTAACTTAGCCATAAGGGTAACAGTGAAATGGTATAATGGGGCTGTGGTGTGTGTAAAGTAAAATCATTACAAAACTATAAACTAAATCTATCCATAGAAATCTATATTAACGGATTGTGCCATGTATAAAGGCTGTATTACCTCCTACAGATGTTATCTCTTTTTCTCATCACTCTCTTTAACTGAGAGACAAGCTAAATCCCAAACAGAATTGTAAATTATCAGTTTTCTTAACAGCCTAACATGTAGATTTGTTAATCTGTTGGTGCTTCAATAATTAACCTTCATGTTGCTTAGGTATTCAAATCCAGATGTTTAACTTCCCAAATGAACATCCTAAACTATGGGTGGTAGTCTTCCACCTAAAGCTTCTGCATAATGAAACATAAAGCAGACACCAGTGACTAATTATTATTTAGTTCAGGTAAATATTCAGCTCCGTCATAATACCCTTCTTCATAATACCTCCCCCCTGGGAATCTTTGTAAAGAAGCTGGAGATCCAGACACTGATCAGAATGAGAGTAGGGTAGTAATGACAGAGGAATGGTAAGAGGAGAGTGAAGGAGAGTTTCAAAGAAGCAATTCTGATGAGAAAGGGTAAGACTTGAGCAGATTGAGTCATGTTGTGAGAAAAATAATCATTCACATAGACATTATGTAAACAATACACTCTGTGATGAACTAAAATTGAAAAGCAAAAACTGATAATGGCTTTCTCTCTTTCTTCTGTATACTTTTATTTATTTATTTTTTCTAACAATTAAGAATCCAGTTCTGAAATTTCTAATCTCAGAGAACAAATACATCGGAAAATGCTAAAATCTATACCCAGGTTAAGATGTTTTTTGTCTTAACAAGATGAGAAAAGACTGCTAGGTTTACAGGAGATATCACACACTAGATATACCCAGAGACTGAGGAACTATGTTTAGCTGCCTAGTATCTTCCCAGAAGAACTCCAATGGATGGATTTCAGAAATGAAAACCCATGAAGTAATATTTTTTTATTTGCTTCTTCCTTTTTCATGTATTCTGAAATACAGGAAGCTGGGGCTGTTTAGTCTGGGGAAAGGAGGCTGAGGGGAGACCTTATTGCCCTCTTCCAGTACCTGAAAGGTTCTTACAGTGAGAGTGGGCAGGTCTCTTCTCACTAGTGACATGTGACAGGACGAGGGGAAATGGCCTGAAGTTGCACCAGGGCAAGTTTAGGTTGGATATTAGGAAGAACTTCTTTACAGAAAGGGTAGTTAGGTACTGGAATAGGCTCCCCAGGAGGTGGTTGAATTGCCACCCTGGATGTGTTTAAGAGCCGTTTGGATGTGGTACTCAAGGATATGATTTAGTGGAGGGGTTTTAGAGTACTGGTTAGGCTGCAGTTGGACTGATGATCTTCAAGGTCTTTTCCAGCCTGGGTAATTATATGATTCTATGATTCTATTATAAGACCACTTCTACAAGTAAGGAAGTATTCATGGGTTGTAATTATTCTATGTCAGACAATCTCCAGACTGCATTGATGAACATCTTAAAGTCTCAGGATACATGACTCTAAGTCTTTTCATAATATATCAAGTTAAAATTTACATTTGGATACAAGATTTCACAAGAATATTTTTAGGAAGGTTCTCACTTAAAAGGAATCACAACATCTTGCTCATTTCTTTTAAAAAAACGTTTGGACAAGGTTTTCTTCTTCTTCTACTTCTTTTTGTGGAGTGTGGAGGAGTGTCTATTTTTATTCAAGGATCTGGATGGCTTTGATTTAACATAATAAGTAAAACCATGCATTTGTTTTTCAAGGAACATTAGAAATTGTTCTAGAAAGTCCTTATTAGTTCCGCTTTCCAGTTCTCAGTGTTTGTGACATCATGAACAATGATAGGTTTTACAGACTTTAGTGAAATGTGTTATTGTCCTTGCTGACAAAACCTGGCAAGATGCTGTGTGTGTTTTTACAAAGCACATGTCAAAACTTTCTCACAGACAGCTCTAAGACTGTGCAGCATAAGCTACAGCAGGCAGAGATTAGCAAATTCCCACTGTAGCTGTTTACAGATTTGCAACTTGTATATTCACTTGTGAGGCGTCATGGTTATATACCGAGCATCCATAAATCACAAAGCTCTCCAGCCTTGTTATGGAAATATGACTGTTCTACTCGGCACCTGCTCCACCCTCTATTTCTGTCACTTGCCAGAATGACAGTGGGCTATAACGTCTCCACATACGGGGGGCCCAGCTCTCATTCAATGGAATTAAATGACCTTGGCCAAGATGATATTTTTGATGTGGAGAACTTATCTCCATTCTTCATGCAAAAGAAGCAGAGCTCTAAACCTGAGTGACAGAAGTCAAATCTTGAAGAAAAAATAAAATGACATTGACTCTATTTTAATATTTATTCTCCAATATGCTGAAGTTTTACCAGGTAATTGCCTGATACAAGTATTTGTGAACGTCAGACCACAGTTTTATAGCATTTGCTCAGAGAATAACATTGGCTTAATGAATTCTACTGTGCCACATGGGACTCAAGTCTTTAATGAATAGGTCACTGTGATTTCTAGAGAAGGCTGTCACTTTGAGATATGAGAATCATTTCTCTTTAGTGAAGAGGAGCTTGGATATGTGCATATTTAAGGGTTCTATTTCCCTCAACTTTAGATCTCTCAAAAATGATGCATAGCCAAGGCTAAGATTTAGGAGATTTCAGGTTTTATCACTGTGATTCCTAAAGATAAGGAGAGAAGAAACAGGGAAAAAGATATATATATATATAACACACACACATATATATCTATACATACATATATATATAGTACAGTTTCTCTATAATATGCTTACTGCTGTTAGTGCTTAAGTCTTAGAGATCCAGAAATAAATTAAATATTGTAATTATTTTAGTATCTTTCACATTTTATTTCTAGTTCCTCCACTCATTTATGCATTTCAGAATTTTCATCCTTTTTCAAAATTTCATGTAAAGATAAAGTTGAAATGTAACTTTATAATTACTTTGAAGTGGGTACATCTTTTACTTCAATTTCAATTTATTTTCTAATTTTGTATGTGATGACAACAGCAAACACTGTTACTTAAAAAGAAAGTATTTGATGTGATTTTTCAAGCAATATAAATACACAAGTCATGTTAACCTCAAAATATATCAGAAACATTCTACTTTGCTTCCATAGAGTGGAACTGAGTTTCTGTTTACATCTGAGTATTAGTGTGATTCTTTTATCTCAGCACTGGAAAGCAACAGACAGAAGTATTATGGTTCATAATTCTCCTCTTCTGAACCACTGAAGTACAATCTTTACATTACCATTGCATTTTTTATTATTTTAAAATAATTTTTAACAGAAAAATAAAAAGTAATGCAATAAATAAAACTATTTTTCAAATTCAACTTAATAAACTTGTTGAAATATTGAAAATCTATACATAATATTTTTAGAGGTCAGAGGAATAATGGTTTCTTTGAATACACTGGAGATTAAATTGCATTACTATCTATGGAACAGTATGATTTTTATGGGAATAGTTTACTAAATTTTGCATATCGCAGCATGTAGAATATCAAGAATAATGTAATTGGCATGATAGAAAAAATGGGACTTTTTTCCCCACAAGTTTTAACTTAATATCTACTTGTTCCTGCTGAATTAAAGATACTGTCACGCAACTGTAGTACAATTGAAATAAAAATTCCTTTTTCATAATTCCAATAGTTTGTGTTTCTTTTCTTTTTCTTTTTCTTTTCTTTTTTTTTTTTTTTAACTTGTTTGAAACTAGAGCTTGTTTCAAATTAAAAGACTTTATTCCTCAAATATTGGTCTCTAATGCAGAAGGTCACTTGGTAACACTTTTAGCCTCTTCTGTTTCTTTCCAGAGTTTGTCTTTGCACTCTGTAAATTTGCACCTATTTTAATACTTACTAAACAAAAGTTACATTGGCTGACCCTGCTCTATGATATGAAGATCATCAGTGTCTTTCTCTGATATTTTTCCCCTGTAACAGAAGCAAAAAAATAATAATAATTAAAAAAATAATAATAATTAAAAAAATCTCAAAACAGAATTTGAATATTTTGTATTTTGATGAGGTTTATAGCAATCTAATATTTTCTAATATTTTTTGTTAAGCATACTGTACAATATGAAGTTGCTCCACAATTGTTATTTTCATGTAAACATGTAGGCTTTAGGTTACTTCAATTTAGATACTTCAAATATGTGCTTGTGCAGATAAGTTCTAAACATAGCCTTTCTAGGTGAAAAAATGAATGAATACATACATACACATATACATACATGAAACTATTTAGAGAAGTAAGATTTTGTTTGTTTATTTTTTAATATGGTGTCAGGAGAAAACATTTAAACTTTCGTAAAAAAGTCAAATTCCTCTGGATTTTGGCAATTAGTAGAAAGCTTTTATAATTGTAATAAATCACACAACACAAACTTGTACCTGGAAATACCTGTGAAGAAGACCAAAGACTTTAATCCTAATGTCTTTCCTTTACAGATAACACGAAACACAGGGTCAACTGTAGATTTTTTTCCTTAGCCAGACAGATATCTGAATAAACACAGAACTGGAAGATGGCACTGCCAAATTTGTCCTGAAGTAATTTGCTATTCAGTCTCATGTAAACTTTGGAGTGATCTGTAAAAACCATTTTAGTAAGAAAAGGTTTCTACTAGTCAATTGGATCTGTAGCACTGCTTAGAATTTTGTTTTCTTGACTGTCACTGTGTTTTATGTATTTGGCTATGAAGAGGCCACATCCTTTCATTTCTTCAGCGACATGAGTGGATTGTAGCAATTCCTTTGGTAACTTGGTACACTAAATCATTCTCTTCCCCTAAAGAATACTATGCAACTTCTGCCTTCTCTCAGGAAACAGCTTGCATTTTGAAGAAGAGCTTTTTATTCAAATAAACACCTAACAATAAACTGGCTTCACAAAAATGATGCTCTCTTAAAGTGGCAGTGACACCCAGTGTCTTAATCCACTCCCCTGACTCAAGCAATAAAGTGAAAAATGAAATCAGTGACTTTTGAGAAATAACCACATTCAGTTCAACTGGGTGTATGTGAACATGTGGACACACACTCACACAAACACTTCTCTTGAACAAGCTCATCATTTAAGCAACCATTCTTAAAGTTACAGTGCAAGCTGTATAATGAAACAATATCAAAAAGAAAAAAACCCAGAAAATGTTGAGAGAATAAATAATAGATAAAGTTGTCACTTGATCAGCTGATATACAGGTTTAATTTCATAGAAGTGACAGAATTTGTGTTTCTGAGCTTGTCGAGTACACTTTAACAAAACCCATGACTACATTCTATATTAATGGTTCTAAATGGTGATGAAAGTGATACTGTTATTGTGGAACAGTATGGCATTTCCTTTTAATAAGCACTGTGGCTAGAATTCCAGTGTATGCATGTTGACAAGTGTTAATGAATAGTTACTTAGTTTACTTTACTGAGTTTCACCACATTAATTACTGTATCTCTAACTAGTCATGATCGTTTAGTCATGACATAGCTCATCATCAAAATAAAAATAAATAAATAAATAAAAAGGGTTGAAATTGATTTTGTCAACAATGAAGACATTTCTCACTTCTCTCTAGGAGGACGAGTATTTAATATGCTCACAAATCAGAGTACTGTTTTCATAGATTTATATGATCCAGGCAAAAATCTCTCTTTTCTGAACTTTATTTTGCATCTGTCTCACTCCAATTTATAGGAGGGAGACAAAGTTCTTAGATATATGTATACCCGGCATGAGATTAAGAAGCAACGGTTCAAATGTTGGTCCAACCAGTTTATTAAAGTCCTAGCCATTTAGGGAGATGGGGAAGGGAAGGTGGGTGATAGGAAAGGTAGGAAATATAAGCAAGGAGTCTGTAGAGAGCAAAAGATGTAGTCACCACTGTGGGTCCAGCAAGGTACACAGTAGGTCCATTGATCTCAGGAACTCGTCTGATCACCGCGTGGGATGGGAGAAAGTCAGGCAGCTCTGCAGCAGGCCGGCCTCTGGGGTTCTTCCAAAGAGGTTTTTCCCTCAGGGAATTCTCCATCAAAGGTGTCTTTGGGAGTTTGTCTCCAAAGTACCCAGTTTAATGAGGGCCTTTTATCCCCCATTTCTGTGGGTTCTTTTTTCTTCTTCTTTTCTCTCATTTAGTGTGACATACCTGGCCCAACATATAAGCCAGGGAGTGGTGCCTTCGCTGCCTTGCATAAGCATTATCACCTTTCGCAGTGGTCAGCTCCTCCAAGCCACTCCCTTGAAAAAGACTGCTTGTCCTGCTTCTGTTTATCTTTGCACTCATAAGCAGAGGTACTGTGGCACGGTGACACCCACTATTCACCCTCCTAGATAGTTAGCAGTTGCCAGTCAGAATCTTATCATCAGAAAGGCCTCACAAAGCAAGCTTTGAGACAAAGAAGAAAAACATTTCTGTCTTTCACAGCATCTAATATTGAATGCTAAAATTATAGCACTTGAAAAAGACAGAATGAAAAAAAGGAACTGATCTTCTTCCCTTGACCTCAAAACCTTTGGAAATAAGCTTGTTTATAGTTGTGTTTGTGTATTGTTGTCATGGTTTTGTAATTTTTGCTATTGGTATTCCACATCATGACATCATGTGGAGTACATAGAAGAACTACAAGTCCCAGAGGACCTCAAGGACAGAGAGGAAAATACGCCACGGAAGTGACACTCACTGTCTCTCTCACTGCCTGGCAGTGCCTGGTGTGGGTGTGCTTCCAAGCCATGGCGCCTTCAATTTGGAAGTGACACTCACTGTCTCTCTCACTGCCTGGCAGTGCCTGGTGTGGGTGTGCTTCCAAGCCATGGCGCCTTCAATTTCAAAGTAGGTTTCTTAATCTTAGAAAAACTCTCCTCTTATTTTACTTGATTTATTAGCCTCAATTTCAGTTAGATTGTATTATATTGTGTTATTTTGCATTTTGATATTGAAGTTAGAAAAAATAATTTTTCCCCCCTTAGGTCATTGCTGCTGCTCTGTTTCCTTGAGCCCCATCTCCCATCTTCCTACCCCTTCTCCTTTTTCCTTCCCATGTTTTTGGGACCAGTTGGACCACAGGCCTACTGTCCCCTGTTACAGACATAGATTGATCTAGATAACTACATGACAATTGTTTTTATTTTTCTTATTAAAAATTACATGGTCTTCAGTTTTTGTTTTTGAACTGACACATTAGGAAAACACTTACAGCTTATGTGATTTAGTTTAATGCACTGATGAGTACTAACATTTCAATTCTCTAAATTATTGTTTTATGACTTACAATACTTTTTTCTTGACTACACACATTCAATGGGACAGCAGAAGTCACTACTGCAGGTTTATGAACTGGGACATGGGTTATAAATCACTGTTGAAAACCATGGCAGTTTGTCAAGTTAATTTATATTTCTGAGTGCTAGGCAACAGTTGCTGCCTCTCAAAGTAGTTTCCACCTTAATTTCAAAAAATAAAATAAAATAATAATAAAAAACAACTGATGACTCATCTCTCATGAGCCATATTGACACTAGCATCTGTGACAGTAGTTGGTGTCAGTGAGATACCCCATTTCAGGAACAGTCCTGCCAGCATTTTTACAAGCCAGCTGTAACCAGAAGAGGTGTGCAACAAGAGCTGAAGAAAGGCTGCTCTTTTTTATACACCTTTCCAGCTTTCAGGCATGTTAATATGCTCTTCTACACCTCTGTGAATGGAATCTGCCTGAGCAAACAGTTGAAAATAAATTCTAGCTCCATTAATCATAGAATCACATGAGTTGGAAGTGACTTTTGAAGGGCATCCAGTACAACTGCCCTGCAATGAACAGGACATCTACAGATTGATCAGGTTGATCAAAGCCTCATCCAGGCTAACTTTGAATGTCTCTGGGGGTGGGCACCCATTTATCTGAATAACCTGTTCCTATCATCATCCTCATTGTAAAGAAAGTTTCCTCATATTTATTCTAAATTTTTTATCTTATAGTTTGAAAATCTAAAAAAACAAACAAACAAACAAACAACAACAACAAAAAAAAAAACACGTCTGTCCCCTTTCATATAGCCCCTTTCCCCCTCCCTCCTCCCTTCCCCTTTAGATACAGGAAAGCTGCTCTCTGAACTCCCTAGAGGCCTTCTTTTCCCCAGGCTGAACAGCCCCAGCTCTCTCAGCTTGGTGGGGAAGGTATTCCATCCCTTGGATTGTTTTTGTGGCCTTACTCTGGAATGCACCTCATCATGTCTTTCCTGTACTGAGGACTTCACATCTGGACATAGTAATCCAGGCGAAGTCTCACCAGCACAGAGCAGAATGGCAGGATCACCATCTTCTACCTTCCAACTGCAGTTCCTATTGATGCAGACCAAGATATGTTTGGTTTTTCTGGGCTGTGAGGGCACACTGCTGGCACACATCCACCTTGTTACCCACAAGAAGGCCCCAAATCCTTTTTTGGCAGGGTTTTGCTCTGTCTTTTCATCCCCCAAGCTTTTCATAATAGTAGGGGTTACCATAACCAGGGTGCAAGACCCTAAACTTGTATTTGTTGAACCTCATGAGTTTTCACCAGGTCTCACTGCTTGAGCCTATCTGGGTCTTTGTGGTATCCTACCCCTCAGGTTTATTGAACACACCACACACTCTTGCAGATATCATCTGCAAACTAGCTGAGGGTTCACTTAATCCCACAGTTGATGTCTTTGATGAAACACATCAGAGTGGCATTAGAGTGTGTTATTCCCAACACTGACCGCTGTGGGGACATTTTAATGATCTCCAGTCAGACATTGACCAACATGGTCGGGGTGTGATCTCATAACCAGTTAGTTGTGCATTGAATAGTCTGTGCATCAAATTAATATATTTCTATTTGGAAAGTAAGATGTTATGGGAGCCTGTGTCCAAAGACCCTGATGAAATTTAGATAGATGATATCAGTAGATATTGTCTTCTGATGTTCTTACATCACCACAGAAAGCCACTAGCTTGGTCTGACAGGACTTGCTTTGGTGAAGCCATACTAATTATTCCATATCACCTCTCTGTCTTCCTTGTACCTCAGCATACCCTCCCAGGAAGATCTGCTTTATGATCAGAGTTGAAGATGACAGGTCCACAGATCCCTGGGCTGTACTTTCTGCCCTTCTTAAAAACAGGTGCAGCATTGCCTTGTTCTCAGTCACAAGGGACTTTGCCTGTCTGACATGACTTTTTCAAACACTAAATGACTATATCAGCCATTTCTCTCTGGATTCTGAAATGCACTCTTATTGGGACTCACAGACTTATGGATGGTTCTTATGGATGAAATAGACTTCTCTTCTTCAGAATAAAATTCTAACAGAATGGGATGGACTATAATTAAGTTCTTTACCATTAGAGTAGTAAGGTGCTGGAGCAGGCTGGCCAGAGATGCTGTGGATGCCCTGTGCCTGGAGGAGTTCAAGGCCAGGTTGAATAGGGGAGGTGGAGCTTGATGATCCTTGAGGTCCATTCCAACCCAGGCCATTCTGTGATGCTGTGTATTATTGTGTCTGTGTGAATAGAATAGAATAGAATAGAATAGAATAGAATAGAATAGAATAGAATAGAATAGAATAGAATAGAATAGAATAGAATAGAATAATGCAATGTCATTTCAAAGCCTTCACAGACACTCAGAAAGAGAAACAAACAAATAGAAACCATACAATAGAAGACAAAGTTTTGAACACCTATAGTGTCATTATAATAAATATTATTAACTAAAAGTTACTCTGAATCACGAGAACCAAAAAACAAATTTTCCCCCTCTTTTCCATTTCTTAGAGTTTGTTAAATGTGTTTCTCTTGGTGTTTATTTATTTTTGTTTATTTGTTTATTCCTATGAAAATATGTTTAAGTAAAGAAGATTTCCTGGAGTACAGAGGTGAGATGAGCATCTGAATGTCACTCAGTTATAAAACAAGATTAACATAAAGAGCTGCATTTATCTGTTTAGCAGTGTGACTGAAAATTAGCCTATTCCCAAAAGAAATGGATACATGACAGTACAGATATACTGAGTTGAAGGCTTGGACAATTGAAGTTTAATTGCTTTCATTCTCTGAAATATAACTTATGGACAGAAATGAAGACAGTTTGAACCGATTAACAAAAATATGTGTGTACTTTATGGATCATTCTAGTTTTTCTGTAGGGAAGAGAGTTTCTTAGTATAATGAAAAAAACAAGAATCTGTTTTTTTGTTTTTTTGTTTTTTTAAAAGTCACTTTTGGAGCAGAAATGAATAAAACAAACTTCTAGAAAAGAAAAACTCGGTCATAAACTCATCCAAATAAAGTCCTCTATGACAACAATATTGGATGTAAAATCATGTTTTTGCTATCTCTCTATATATCTCTGCTTTCTCTGAACATTTTGTGTTGCCGTCTCTCAAAGATAATTGTACTTATTCAAGGTAAATAATCTCTAGATATTTTCCTCAAGAAAAGCAAGAAAATTAGTTGTTTGTTAGTAGTTGTGTCTTCTGTCATAACAACATAAGAATGTCTGTACTGAATCAAATCAAATATCCATTTAGTCCAGCATACCCCTCTAACAATTACAACATAGAGTATTCAAGGAAAAAGATAGGAATAGGATGGTCTTATGAACACTCAGGATTAATTTTAAGGAGAAATAGTGATGAACCATACACTCTGCCATTAGACTTTGCTTTTCATAGGAAAATAAACTGTGATTCAACATTCTAAACAGGAGAACCATTACTCAATTCAGCCATTTCTCAGGTAGAATAATCACAGGACCAAATCTGCAATGCAATGCAATCTCACTCTGTTTGCTCTTTCCCTGTTTCCTTCCCAGGCTAAGACGTGAATGCTCAACATTTTCCCATAAGTTTTTAATTCACTTTTGGGGAAGAAAAAAAAATAAAAAAAAGAGAGGGGGAGAGGAATGGGATGATGGGGGAGGGGGTGAAAAGGGGTGAAGAGAAGAACAAAAAAAGAAAACTCACTAGAGAATCTAGAATTTCTCATCTTTCTATAGAACGGGTGCAGTGCATGAATTTAAACTAAACACCTAACTTTTAGCTGTCTCAGGTGAAGTAGATCATCTGTTACTCCAGCATAAGTTTTACACAGATTCAAACATTTTCCTTACAGTTGTTATGTTATACTTCAGTAATACCATAGTAATACTATCTTGGGGGATAATCTGCTAACAAAGAAAAGCTCATCTTCCTATGTGTGTCAGAAACTCTGACCAAACTGATAAGAATAAACTCTCAGACACCAGTGGGGACCATCACAACTGACAAGCACAGACTGGCCAGCACAGATGCATGTAATTCCTGATATATTAATTCTAAAAAGATGACCAATAATCATCATGTAACAGGGCAGGGCAGCTGTAAAAGAGGGTGCGGGTGGAAGAGACATCACTGGGAACTAAGGAAACTTTTTTTTTTCCTTGAACCAGGTCATCTGCCATTGTAATTAACCAATCCTGTAACACAGCTACTAATAAAATACTAGTTAATTCCTGCCTTTTCTGCTTGGGATTTTTGGCCTGAAGTAGTCTATTACACTAACATATTTGTCCGCTAATTACTTTGGAAAAATCTCTGCTAGAAAAGAAAGGTTTGGGGCTACAAGTGGAAATAGCCTCATGGCATCAGAGTAGGAAACTGTAGCTACACGCACTTCTTCAGACCTCTTAATAATTCTTTATAATTTTTATCCCCAGAGAAACATCTTGGAATTTAATTGTTCTTTCTCCACATGAAAACATGCAAATATCTCTGGGTGTTTTTTTGTTTTGTTTTGTTTTTCAGAACTGTTAATACTCAGATGATGTTTAGACTTTACACTGCTTTTAAAATATTGTTCATCCAACTCACTTTGAACTTTGAAGCTTTTTACTGAGATAACAGGATCTACAGTGTGAGATCAAGCTTAGAAATCACAGCTTGAAATGCCCATCCAAAGGAAGTCATGCAGAAAATGAAACATATCTAGCAGAACAAGACTGTACTTGGAGTGACGAGACAAAGTCAAGGTAAAGGGCAATGAGGAGAACCTGAAACAGAAAAAGACTTCCTGATGCTCCCAGGAGAAAAGCTGGTGAAGAAACAAGGAAAATAAAGAGTTAAAATGCACTGGACTGATTGAAGTGTGTGAACAATCTCAACTTCCTTCTCCCATTTCTCTCAGCAAAGGTCATTCTGTGTGTCATTTTCCTGCCTCTAAGTATTTGCTTTTATTTTGGCTTCTATCTAGAGGATTATTATTATTTATTATTATTATTATTATAGATACAATTGTTCCTTTTTCAAACTGTTCAATCTTTTACCTGATTCTGGGACTCAAAAATAAATAAATAAATAAATAATAATAATATAAAAATATTTTTCTTGAAGGAGATTTTTTTTTTTAAAGTGTGAGAATGACACTGAATAGCACCGAGATGTCATAAAAAATGATAATAATAGTAAAAAAATAAAAAAATAAAAAACAAAAAACTCTTTTTTGTTTTTTCAAAAGAACTGGTTGGAAGATGATGCACTACAGCAATATGAAGGCAGCTAAATGATCTAACTTCTTTTTCTAAGTTACTGAATTAAAAAATAAACTAGACAAAAGATACAAAGATGAAAAAAATATATCAGAATGGAAACCAATTGGTTATACATATACTATACAAAACAACTGAAAATAGACATCTGCAAATGTTATGTCTAATTATGAACAAAGAATATTCTAGGTATGGATATAAATACATTAATGTGTTCTTTTTGAAACTTTATGTGCATAATCATATGTGTGAATGTATATGTATCTGTATATTCTTCATGTGAAAAGATAAATAAATTATACTTCTATTATTACTTTTTCTTATTCCAGATTCTCTCCAGCATATGCTCCTCTCTACTGCCTGAATTACCACTTATAAATAATAAGACAGATAGATTCTTTTTTAAAAAAGCATACCTAGGACATTTAGTTTATTTTTGTTTATTTTTTCATTATAAAAAGAAAATAAATCATTAAAACTGACACTGTCTTCTAATTTTCTCTCTGTTGCAAAAAGACCACTTTAGGGCCATTCATCTGTATCTTATCTCCATTTGTAGCTCCCGGACTTGTCCATCTGTCACATCACCCTTAAACAAAGGGGTTCTGGAACCTTGGTTAAGACTTGCCTGGAATTGTCCTCCTGTGTGTCTCAGACAAAGGGAGTTCTGGAACCTTGGCCAGGCTTGCCTGAACTTGTCCATTTCAGCAAACTGTGAGACAGTAATGTAAAAAGCATGGCCTCTTACAGAGAGTAAGACTACAAATGGGTGGTGGTTTTTGTTTGTTTGTTTGATTGATTGATTTTCTATTAATTAATTATTTTTTTAAAGTGACATCTTCCTTTATTTCAAGACAAAATAATGAAAACAACTTTTCTTTTTAGCCCTTATTCCTTTCTCTTTAAGAAATCTGCTCCTGAGGAAGAACAGATACAGGTGCTTTGTTGGGGAAGCTTACTCTTATTTGCACCAGTTGAAACTGTGGGGTGTAGAAATTACAGCAATAGTCTTCATTGGAAGTGTACTGAATGGTGTTTTAACTGAGCTAATGTAAGGAAGGTAATCATCATGTACACCGTAAGGTGATCTGCTCGTTCCTAATTGTTGTCCTGTTTGCAGTGTTATACACAAGGCTGTCTATTTCCACAGACAAATGGAAAAAGGTGTGTTTTTAAAATAATTTCCTTTCTTATACAAAATTAATGAAATAAATAAGGAAGGCGCACAGTTCAGCATAATAGAACAGCACTAGACTCCAAAATGATACCTTCTTAGGTTCAGCTATCTGAGTTTTGTGAGCTGTGATCTAATTTTGAATATTTTCAGAACAGTAATTTTCAATAGCAATCATCTTTTGTATCTTTATTATTATTGTTGGCATATTTTTATTTATATTGCATATAATTTTATATTTATTACATAAATCTAATGCTCATAGAGCAAATTAATACATTTTTTTCATTAGTCTGAGCTCTGTTGAAATCATGCAGTTTGGGACTATCCCATTTATTCAGTGTAAAATCCACTGTTCCATCTTAACTTTACAGACTTCCTCCCATGTATATGGGAGACATTATATATGTGATTTTATGTGTGCTGGTGAAGATTAATCCACCCCAGCTATAAACACTAAATTCAAATGCTTGTAGATTTCCACATGAGAGATTTGGAAGGTACCAAGACCTCTTATGTACAAAGATCCATGTGCAACAATGCACAACTTTGTTAAGTAGTGCTGAAATTAATTTGAGCAATTCATAGAACTCAGTCTGGATTCTCTCTCTGATCTTTCATAAGTGTATAGTTCTGTAAGTTATCTGCATTCAATTCTAATATTAAAAAAAAATGTATTTTCTGAAATGTTATGGTTTTATGATTTGTTGTTACAGATATTTCACATCATGTAAACGCATTGAGAGTTAAAGAGTTAATACTCCAGTCCCATGGGCTGCCCATTTTCTTGGATACCTGGTTCTCAGAAGAGGAGAAGAACTACATACCCTAGAGGACTTTGTGTTCAGAGGGAAATATAAAAGTCCTCAAAAATCACAAGTTTTTTCTTGCATGCTCCAATCATCTCACCTTCACCTCTGGAGTAAGGTCTTTGGTTTTGGATACTCTCTCTTTCATTTTATTTGATTTATTAGCCTCAGCTCCTATTAAATTGTATTATATTTTGTTCTTTTGTGTTCCAATATCATATTTAGTAGATTAACATTCCTCCTCAGATCATTGCTGCACATTTGTTTTTAGGCACATCTCCTATCTCCCTACCCTTCCCATTTTTCCCTTTCTAATGGCATGGGTCCATAGGTTCCCTGCCCCGTTAGTCACAGATCTGGGTAGAACTGGACTGTAAGCCATTGACAACCTCCCTTTTTTTGGGCCTGCTCTGGGTCCCCTGTCATGGACACAGATAAGTCTGGATATAACTCCAGTACGTGAAATTACTGAAAATGGTTACCTTTGTGATCTCAAGAATAATTATACTGGATAATTAAATAAGATGGGTACAAAAAGCAAAAGGAAAGATGGAAAGAAGGTAGGAATTAAACTTTATTGCTTTTGTTTTTTTTTTTTGCCCTTCATAAAAATCAGTTTTACATCAATCAGTTCTATCAGTCCAAGCTTTTCTAACTTCCAATCCACTCTGACTAGATTTCCATCAACTGGAAAATAACAGAACTAATATGCTCATTTTATAACTGAGGGCCAAATGAATTTTCCAATGGCCCACTTAAAAAGAGCCTTCTGTATATGAAATGCTATTCCAGCCTTTGTGAGATCTATCTGAAGCCTCTACTTCAAAGTAGCATATGTTCTTACAATGTTTTTTTGAAAGAGAAAGGTAGGAACCATAGAATGGAGTTATAGAATCATCAAGGCTGGAAGACCTCTAAGACCATCCAGTCCAACCATGCGCTCCCCACCAATGTTTTCCACTAAACCATGTCCCTCAGCACAATATTTAAACATTTCTTGAACACGTCCAGGAATATTCTGCTTCAGTGCCTCACCACTCTTTCAGAGAAAACATTTTTCTTAGTGTCCAGCCTAAAGCGAGCAGTATTTCTTATTCTTCATAGGAAACAAACACTTTTAACTGACTTACTGACTTAAACAACCATGTTTTTTGTTGTTGTTTCTTTCTTTTATGACTAATATGAGATTAAAATTTTTTGTCAGTTCAGATTTGTCTGCTGTCACAATGACAGCAGCTAAGAGCATAGCTAAGAACAAATAAAATACTTGTGTAATGTGTTACCTATGTATGGATATGCACACTTATATCATATTAAAGAAAATTACTGGATGAGAAACTTATGTATCCCTTTACCTTTGATGTCTTGAGTCTCCATAAAAAGCTAATCACACCCATTATGTATATAACACATCAACTCCTGTTTACAAGGACACAGATATTAATTATGTTCCATGATAGAGTGATTCCCAAGAATATCATCTTTTTATATATATAATCTGTAATGGGTAGCTCAGTTTACAGCTGATGTTTAATTAGGAGCTTGCAGTTGCAATAAACTGTTGTGTTTTTTTTAATTTTTTTTTTTTTTTTTTTTAATTGCACTCAGCCAAGGTACAATATAATGAAATGTAAGTGACCCAAACTAAATGGAAGCACTGAAGTAGGTAATGTGGCAATATATCAAGTAAAATACAGTGATTCTGCAGTCAGTTCGTGCCCTCATGGTAGAAAAAGAGTATGAAAGCCACTTTAACCATAAGTACTTTGTTTATGTATTTTTCACAGTTGCAAATAATTGCAAAATATCCATGTTTCATTTTTTGTCTTAAGAATTTATTTTGATTAGTTACCTAAATAACAATCAAGAAGGGACAAAATAGTCTGTATTTGTATTTGTATTTTTAATGTGTAAATATGAAAACCAACACTTTTTCTTACTAAAAAGTAATTTATGATTTTAAAATGTCACCATTAACATTAATAATGCCCTACTGATCAGATATAAAATCAGTAAATAAAATATCCCAACATGTTCGTGTTATAAAATTATACAGGCTTTGTTTGTTTCTTTGTGCTTTTCGTGGAAATTAGATTTTTTGTTAACGCGAAGGGACAACTTTTCTGGGCTGACACATGCAGCCAGACGGATTTCCCAAGGAATAGGACAGCTGCTCAGACCTTCAGCCGTGGGGAGCTCCAGAACCTGGAGTGTTGTAGACAATAGCAAGGATTCGGGATGTGACATGGCAGGACCTCCCCTGCTCCGTCCCCTACCTTGTGATGTATATTGGGCGCATATTTCAAACGTATTCTCAAGGGGTGTAGACAAAGTGATTAAAGTATATAAGGTGCTAACTGCGCCACTATAAACCCCATTTTTGCCATCCATCAAAGTGGTGTGAGTGTGGCTGATGGTCCTGGTGAGGTGACGGCACCAGCTTAAGGGTGGGGGATGGTTGAACCATGGAAGCATATGGCAACACTGGAGGTAACCTGAGGTTTTAGGGAGAGGTGTCATGAGTGCAGGTATGCCCAACTTGATATTTTGAGCAGCTGACAAGGCTGCAATAGGAAGCTGCCAGGCTGAGATGTGGGTGTCTCAGAGAGACTGAAGCCTGGTATCGTGTGGTGGCAGAGACAGACAGGGAGCCCTATCTTGGGGCCCAGTCAAGGGAGAAAGACAAGCAGACATGCCACTTGAATGAGTGGGCTATGTCATGCTATGGGTTTTATAGCCTATAAATAGTAGTAACTTTTAATATCTTTAATAATGACACTGATGATGGGATTGAGTGATCTCTCAGCAAGTTTTATGATAACACCAAACTGAGTGGTGCAGTTGACACTTTAGAAGAAAGGGGTGCCATTCAGAGGGACCTCAGTAAACTCAGAAGTTGGTCCCCTGTCAATAAATGGAATTCAGCAAAGCACAGAATCACAGAATTACAGAATTATAGGGGTTGGAAGGGACCTCTAGAGATCATCGAGTCCAACCCCCCTGCCAAAGCAGGCTCCCTACACTATGTCGCACAGGTAGGCGTCCAGGCGGGTCTTGAATATCTCCAGAGAAGGAGACTCCACCACCTCCCTGGGCAGCCTGTTCCAGTGCTCCGTCACCCTCACCGTAAAGAAGTTCTTGCGCACATTTGTGCGGAACTTCCTATGCTGAAGTTTCAGCCCATTGTCCCTAGTCTTGTCCCCACGCACTACTGAAAAGAGACCAGCCTCGCCACTATATCTCCCACACCTCAGGTATTTATAAACCTGGATCAAGTCCCCTTTCAGCCTTCTTTTCTCAAGGCTAAACAGACCCAGTTCCCTAAGTCTCTCCTCATAGGGGAGATGGTCCAGGCCCTTCACCATCTTTGTGGCCCTCCGCTGGACTCTTTCCAAGAGATCCCTGTCTTTTTTGTACTGGGGAGCCCAGAACTGGACACAGTATTCCAGATGAGGCCTCACCAGGGCAGAGTAGAGGGGGAGGATCACCTCCCTTGACCTGCTGGCTACGCTCTTTTTAATGCACCCCAGGATGCCATTGGCCTTTTTGGCTACAAGGGCACACTGCTGGCTCATGGCCAACCTGTCGTCCACCAGGACGCCCAGGTCCCTCTCAGCAAAGCAGAGTTCAGGAGTATTTAAAGAGACATTGTAGACAGAAGGGATATCAACTTTTTGCAAGGGTAGATAGTGATATTACAAAAGATGATGATTTCAAAATAATGAAGGGAATATGTGTATTAGATACCAGGAGTAAGAATTTCACTAAGGGAGTGGTGAGTGCTGGAGCATGTTGCCTGGAGAGGCTATGGATGTCTCCATCTCTGGAGGCACAGAAGACCAGATTGGAGGGGGCCCTGAAGAATCTGGTCTTGTACCTGACTTAGCAGTTGTCAAACCTGCCTGTTGCAGGGAGTTTGGAACTTGGTGATCCTTGAGTTCCTTTCCAATCCAATGCCATTCCATGATTCTATGATTTCGTTGTTGTCATTATTCTTTTCCTAGAAGATATACTTTGGATCATGGCATTCCTATTCTGGAAACCATAGAAATACAAACCTAAAAAAATAATTTTCAGCATCAGAGGGGTCCATGAATGGGATTCAACACAGTGAGCAAAGAATCTAACAGAAAAACTGAAGTTGTCTGTAGTGGGTTTCCAAGTCCTGCTGGCAAAGATCTCTCTATTACATTCCACTACAATAAATTATTGTAGGTGCTAATATTCTTTTTTACAATAAATTGAGTTTATTAAGGACTTATACATCACTGGATAGGACCAGAATTTTGCTCTGTGTCAGCAGATCTATGTCTAAGCATGGGAATTTCCCCAACTCTACTTTTTACCAGCTGTTCTTATTGTGAAAGAATTTACTGCAACAACAGAACTGTGACTTTCTATATTATATAGACTGTGGATTGCTTTCTTAGCGAGCATTTAAAGATTTTACAGTATGGAGAATGTGTGCAACAAAACAGGGTAACATAACTTTAAAGAAAGAGTTTCTACATAGAGATTGACATGATGGTGTTGTCATCTGAGTCTCTGCTGAGCTTTCTCATTTCTAACCCCAGTTTTTTATTTATTTATTCATTTACTTATTTATTTTTTTACACACTGGTATTGCATTTGGTAGACACAGAGCCATGACATACTACCTTGAATTCAAACTGGACTTTTCCTTGGATTAACCCTTTCTCAACTTTTTTTTTTTTTTTTTTTTTTTTTTTTTTAGAAAAAAATAAAAACCATTAAAAAAATAAATAGTTATATTAATCCACTGCTTGAGTGTTATAAATCTAATATCTCTTTCATTTGCTGTCAAGCAGGCCTGCCTGCTCCCAGTCATAGAATGTGGGGGAGGAAAGTGGTATACTATGCTGATCTATGCTGATTTGCACAGAGCTTGAGGTTTAGGTAAAGTTAATTTACACATTCCAGCCAGACAATAATACTTCTAAATTGTTTTCCCTTATTTTCTGAAATGTTAGTGAAAGGAGGAGATTTCAGAATAAGACAGTCCAATCACTCAAACAAATATTTCAGAGGCAAGTGCCCCCCCTTCCTAATAGGTACACTCCTTTCTCTGCACAATAGCCATTCTCAATTCACTCCTTAAGATCCAGTGTATGGAAAAAGGAAATGTTCAGCTCAGAAAGAAGCTCAGGATATTAGGAAGGATGAAGATGTGAATACAAAGTTGAAATAGGTGTAGCTAATTAAAGAAGGAAGCCAAACAGGTGCAAACGGTTCTTTAATGCCCTACTCATCCAAGTTGGTCCAGGGGAGAGTCTGAGCCCAAACTTTTTGTAGTGCCATTCGCTTTAGTTTTGGAACAAATGGTTAAGTGTTTTATGAAAGGCCTACTCTTTGACCTTGATTAGAAACAATTTACTAAACAGAGTGGTTCTTTATTATTATTATTATTATTATTATTATTATTATTTGTTAGTAGTTATTTTGTTTCAATCTTGTACTATGTAGAAAGAAAATGATAGTACAAAAGAGTTTGAGCTGTGAAGAAGGAAATCAATGAAGGGGAGGAGAAGAGAAAAAATCCACCCAAAAAGAAGTTTCATAACAGACAGAATTTGGCGCTTCCTTTCCCAGGCACTGTTGTTTTTGAAGGTTATAACTCTTTCTTGACCTATATATCCTCTGACAGAGAGATCAAGTTGAAGCTTGTATGAAATTTCAAATATCAAACATTTTCTCTTGTAGAAGGCACCTCTAACTCAAAGCAAGGCCAACTTTCAACTTAGAGACAACTTCAGAGTAAGACAAGGTTATCGAGGGTCATAAAGTTAAGTTTTCTCTATGTCTGAAGATAGAGATTCTACAGCATAACTTCATAACCTCTTCAAATATTGAGGTAATTCCTCGATTTAAACATTTATAGTGGTGAAAAAAATCCAACATAATCCGTGACATGTCTTTCTTCGACATCTTTCAAAATATTATCATTTAAATATCAAGTTTACTTGTGGTTCAAATGTTTCCAACTTCCACTAATAGACACTCAATTAATATTTTATTTCTTATGGACTTACTTATTTTCTGTTTCTTACATTTCTAAACAACACTTCTATAAACTATGGTCATGTCTCCCATATTTATAAGCTAAATAGATGAAGTAACTTCAGTGTTTCAAAACAAGGCCCATTAATCATTCCTAAGGCTTTTGTCTGAAACCTATTTCCCCCTCCCTTCCTTTCTCTCTCTCTTCCTTTCCTTACCCCCTCTCCCCACCCTTCCCCTTGCCTCCACCTTTGCCTTTTTCTACATTGTTTATAATTCCGGCCATAAAAATTGAATAGGTATGAACTGTATATGTTCTAGACAAATAAATAATACAAATATTCAACTTTTCCAGCTTTCAAGTGCAGTTTATCTTAATTCCAGTAGAGTCCAAAAACAATTTTCTCCTAAGGTTGAAAATGTTAGGTGATAAGTATGAACAAGTAAAGCCAGTTTAATTCCATAGGCTTGTTCTGTGCACACTGCACTTTTCAGGAACATATTTGACTTTTTATACAATTAGGGGTATTTGTTATTGCATTTTGGATTTTACCTTTCAATATGGTGCCTTCAAAATTCCTACCAGACTACTATATCAACAACAATTATTAATTAATCTAATGTATAAAATCAGGAACTTCTGCAACAAAATAGTGACATTCAGTACCCAGAGAATCCACTTAATAAACATTTGCCCAGTTTCATAAGCTTGTGGTTAAAGGAAAGGACTTGTAGCATTACTTAGAGATTTCCAGGTAAATTGCCATAATGAAACAACAGTCAAGCCAGTGGTTAGTAATAGTGGTATTTATTTTAACACAGTCAACGTTTTGAGTGAAATTCACTGATGTTAGCAGTCTTTTCTGGGAGATTATCTATCTATAGTTTCCAACTGAAATGAAGTAGAGTTGTCAATCCTGGTATCTAATCCACAGCTAACCACACACCAACATGGTTCTGCAGCCACACTGTGTGGACCTGTTGATACTGACAAAATTGAGACTCAAAATACAAAGATGCACTGGAAGTTTCCAGTGCTACACAAATAAAAGCATCCCATTTTGAGAGGAAATTAGAGGTCTTTTGAGCCTAAGAATCATCTGAAAACATATTCACAGTTCACTCTGAATGAAACAATCGCTTGAAACAAAAACTTACCAATAAACCTTTCCTATATTGGGAAGCCCAGGTCCTCAAAGTGCCCCTTTGAAGTAGACATGAGTACTGAATGTTTTTCTGAAGCCACATTATTGTTATTTGAAAAGCCCAGTTTTCATTACCACTGATTATGTTCACTTCTCTTAAACTCCACCAGAAGTCTAGAGAGCTGGCAACACAGAAAATTGAACCTCAGCTCTAAAGAACTTACATATACAGACCAATTGTTCCTTTATAAGAAAAGCTTATTAATATTTCATAGAAGGACAACCCACATATCTGCAATGGAGTCTCAGAAACAATTTTCTGACAATTAGAAGTAAGTTATATTAAAAGTAAAGTGAGATTTAAAAAAAAAAAAAAAAAAAAAAAAAGAAAAATAAAATAAAGGAAAAAAAAAAAAAGATCTGCATAAGTGTTACATGCAATACTTAATGCAAACGTTTCTAATTTGGTAAGTTTAACTTTGGTTCCTTGCTTTTACACTCTCTTCTGCCACACAACCATACACATATGTAATTGTGTTCCTGACAGTTCAATCCACAAATAAATTCTTTCTTGCAACACATTGTAAGCTGATTCCTTTGAGAAGCAAAGCATTTGAAAAGCTTATGTGCCACTACAGAAAGTTAAGTGGAACTTGACTGTGTTGGATGCAATAAAAACTCAGTTTAGTTCATACACTCTTTTACACAGGTTGCTATTACTTTGAAAGGCTGCTGGCATTCTGCAGACAATAAGAAGGCTATAAAATCTCTTCTTTCTTTAAAACCATCTACTTCAAACTTTCTTTATGAGAGAAGCAGAAGTCTTTCACAGCTCTACCTAATTTTCCCCAGAGGATAAAAATATTGTCATTTCAGACCTGTTTTCTGAGCAGATGGCAGGGACTGGGAGACAGTAGGCATGATTACATTAGTTTCTTTTCCCATCTTTAAAACATTGTGAACCTCAGAATGTCTCGTACTAGTCAGCAGTATGATCTCTATAGCTGAAAAACCCTTAAAGATTTATGTATTTCTGATTAATATGAACCAGTACTTTTTCTGGGATTAGAGCTTAAGAGGAAAATGAAGAAATCTACAGTAATAGCTGTTTTAATATATTGTTTTGAAGCTCAACATATGTGCTAAAATCTGTACTAAACTGTTGCAGCGGTTTTTGTGAGCTAATCCATAATTTAGAGCATAGGAAAATCATTCTGTGTAGTGAACATATATCTATACCTACCATAATCAAATCCAGATTTTAAGATCCCAGGGCATTTATGGTTAAAGTTTTTGTTTGTTTGTTTGTTTTCCTTTCCTGTCATAAGAATAACTTGATTAATATATGCCAAAAAAATCTGTTATATTTCTGCATATATCCTGATGCTGAGCTAGATATCTGTTTAAAGTAGGTCCTTCACTTTCAAATAATTGTGGGTTTTGGTAGACCAGGCATAGTTTAATTTACTCCAAAGGAGGTGTAATTTCTTATGAAAGCAGTGATTTTCATAAGCCAACTGTAAGATCATCTATAATGTATAGGCATCCAATATGTAAAAATTTGTTAGATAGAAGTTTATGTAGGTTAAAAATCAAATGTAAATAATTTTTAAATAAATCTTATAAAACACAGAAAAAATCCAGTATGTTTTATGTAAAACAATAAATGGAGCCCTCAGTACAAGAAGGATGTGGAACTGTTGGAAAGGGTCCAGAGGAGTGCCATGAAGATGATCAGGAGATTGGAATGCCTCCCCTGTGAAGAAAGGCTGAGGGAGCTGGGCTTGTTCAGCCTGGAGAAAAGAGGGCTATGGGATGATGTCATTGCAGCCTTTCAGTACCTGAAAGGAACATATAATCAAGAAGGGAGTAAACTCTTTGAAAGTTAGATAATAGCAGGACAAGGGGAAATGGTTTTAAGTTGAAAGAGGGAAGATATAGTTTGGATGTCAGGGGGAAGTTATTTACTAGGAGAGTGGTGAGGTCCTGGAACAGGCTGCCCAAAATGGTTTTGGATGCCCGATCCTTGGAGGTGTTCAAGGCCAGGTTGGGGCCCTGGGCAACCTGATCTAGTAAATGTGGAAGTTTGGTGGCACTGCCTGGCAGGGGGGTTGGAGCTTCATGATCCTTCAGGTCCCTTCCAACCTGGGTCATCCTGTGGTTCTGTGATTTAATAGGGGACCCATATTTTTCCCAATCTTCCTTTTTACAGTTGATGTACTTAAAAATAACAACAACAACAACAACAAAAATATAACAAACGTGTTTGTTTCTCATTGTTCTTTACTTCCTTTACAAGGTTTAATTCCAAGGTCTTATCTTTCCCAGTGCACCACTACTGTCCTGACAACATTCATATATTCTTCCCAGGCGGACAGGCTCCTTTTCCACATTTTGAGAACCTTCTTTCCTTTTAGCTTCTCCATGAATTCCTTGCTCATCCATGCAGGTTTCCTACCTACTTTCCCTGCTTTCTTAATCTCAGGCATGCACCCAACCTGAGCTTAGATGAAATGGTGTTTAGCTGCCAACCAGCTCTCATGATCCCCTTACCTTCTGATGGTCTAGCTCATGAGGTATCTCCAAGTATGTCTTTGAAGATGAGATAAGAAACAGAACAGAGCTGGCAGAACTTTAAAAAAGCCTTTTTGAGTGCAAGAGCTCTCCATCCCCAAGAATAAGATATCAAGCAGAGAAGGAAAGAAGGTAGCATGGCTGAGAAAGTTCCTGCTGATCCGACTGAGGGGAAAAAAAGAAAAGAAGAAGCACTGAAGCAGCAATGACTAGCCAGGGAATAACTTAGGGATGCTGTCTGGATGTGCAGGAACGGGGTCAGGTAAAACAAGGTGCAGATGGAATAATACTTTCTGAGGAATGTGAAAGAAAAAAACAACAAGGGTTTATTTAGATACACTGGGAAGAATGGTCTGGAGAAGGGGAGTGTACGCCTCTGATAAATGAAAACTGGGAACTGGCTTTATCATATGGGAAGAAGGCTGAGGTGTTTAATGAATTCTTTTCTTCTGTCTTCTGAGGAAAGTCATGGTTCTCACACCTCTTGTGTCCCTGAACTTCTAAGCAGGAAGGAATCAAATGAGGTTTAACAAGACAAAGAGAAAGATGCTGCACTTGGATAGAAATAATTCCAGATACAAGTACAGACTGGGAGAACAACTACCTGTGAGCAATGCTGTGGAGAAGTACTTGGAGATTCTGATGGACAAAAAGATGGACATATGCCTGAAGTTTGCTGTTGCAGACCAGAAAGCCAACAGTACCCTGGCATGCATCAAAATAAGGGTAGCCAGCAGAGTGAAGTGGTTACTGTCCCCCCATCCTCTTCTACTCTTCCTTTGTGATGCACTGGAACAGGTTACCCAGAGGTGTTATTGATGTTCTGTCACTAGAGGCATTAGAGACCAGGCTGGTGGGATCCTGGGCATTGTGGCCTAGTGGCTGGCAACTGTGTTCTTGGGGGGAGGTGGTATCTCCGAGTATGCTTTTGAAGATGAACTAAGATTAGAGGCAGCATGTACTGCAGCAAACTTCTGCTTTTCTATGACTCTGTGAAAAGAAAAAGTCTGGTTCCCCATGGCTGCGTGTGACATAAACTGCTGCCTGATTTGTAACAATGAGATTGCAGTAGAATTGAATATTTCTCAGAAGAGGAAACATTTTGAATCTGTCATTACAGATATCCACTTATACGTATGAAATTGATGAGTCCTCTACACTTTTTTGCAACATAAAACTTTTTATCAGACTTGGTTGAAACGAGATGGCAAGCTTTCAGAGATGGGAGACTGAGAAATCTGTGGAACAGAATGATATGCCCTTCCCTTAGAAAAAATATTCTGACAAGTGACAGGTTTTTTATATAATTTTACAAAATCTTTTCTAATTTTTCAAAGAAAATTATATTTCAAGTGAAAGATTTATAATATTACCAGTGTACATTATGTCCACCACTTTCCCCTGCCCCCAAACAGTTTTCTATCTTGACTTTGTTACACATGGATTTATGAAGAAAGCTTATAAAACCTAACAGAGCATGACAAATTTGCTATGGGATTTTCAAAACAAATATATAGCACTATATTGCAAGGATACAATTTTCTATAAAATTCTGTATAATGGTTTAACAATTCCACAGAAAGATTTCATTCTTTACTGCGTTATGTTGCATCTCAGAATATCTTTTATGTAACTCTACTCTTGTCCTTCTTTTAAATCCTGTTGTGCCAGAACAAAATAAAAGAAGATTACATTTATATGTCATATTCCATCTGGATAAGTAAAAAATCATGTTTATAGCTACCTGCCACCATGAATGTAACCATATCTTGTGTGAAGGGTGTACAGGCTCACCTTATATGAAGTACACTTACAAATACTCTGCATTTCTCAATGCATAGAGGGAGCTTTTTACAAAGATTATATTAGCACTGCATTTGGTAGGATGTCCTGCAAGACGTATGGAAACTAAAACAGTTAAATACCAATTAGAAAAAAACAAAACAAAAACAAAACAAAACAAAACAAAAAAACCTTTCAGTAGTAGTTTGCATGTTATGTATTCTGTCCTGGAGTAGGACAAGTAGAGGATGATGTGGTGTAATTGATTGCTGATTCATTTTTATATATCATCCAACTGCAGAACTTGCATCGGAGTATGCAAATTACAACCTGTTTTGATTTAAATTAGATGAGAGATAGCATTTAATGTACCTTCTCCACTCACACTATCATTCAGTTTTTGAGGAAGCTGGAAGTGTTGTTCCACATGTATTCTTCTCTGGCATGGTATGGCTCTAATGATCGCATTTTAAGACCTACATAGCCTACATCAGCACTTAAATGCTGCCTACATCACCATTTTACTTCAGAATGGGAGTTCACTTCTTAATTGAATCTTTTCATCATCCTCACATACGAGGCTGAGATTAATGTCAGCAAGTGTTCTCAGAGCATACTGACAAGATTTCTTTAGGATAAAAAAGAACAAGAATATGCATGATTAATATGCATCAACCATAAATAACAGCAGTTCAATCCACAGAATATATCAGTTTTGGTCTGATGTAACTGCCCATAATGCTTATGGTGTGGTCAAATTGTCACCCACATCAACTTTTTTCCTCGTGGATACGCTTCTGTATCACTATTCACACTACATGCTAATGCAGATATAGCCTCCTAGAAGTTTCTGTAATGGACTTCTGATGCCAGGAGAACAGAGTTGAAATGCAATAGATCCTGGAACAGGATACTAGGCCCTCTCTTCTGGGCTGGATATAAGTGCAATTCAGTAATCAAGGACCATAGAGGAAGCAGAATGTGACTACATTAATTGTACTTATTCCTCTGGCCTTGGCAGGAGCTGATCTACAATATATTTTTATTTCATCCTTCTAATAAGTGTTCCAGAAAATGTATCAATATTAATTATGTAACTTACTCTTCAGAGTTCAAATTAATTGTATTCCTTTTAGAATAAATATATTTTAATTACAGAAATTTAGTGTTAATGCAATATATTTTTGCAAACATTTTTATTAGGCATGCTACATAGCTTTTAAAACACAGAACAATTATTGCTCTGTTCTGCTTTTTTTTCTAAACATTCAGAATCCCACTGAATCACTGTGCTATGCAATAACTTATCGCAGATTTGCAATTATAACTTTTTTCTCATTTTTTAAAAAAATGTTATAAATTTTGTTTAGCAACAGCCATTCAAAAAAAGAAAAAAAAAAAAAAAGAAAAAAAAAAAAAACCTTCAGTAAACTACTGTTCTCTGGTTCTGAATGAGTGACAGTGATAATCCATTTTGTGACTACTCTGCCAGTATATCATCAGTGATTATCTGCAGTTGTATCTTGGTCACATACTATTAAACCACTCTAAATCATTACCTTCTGTGAATTCACACAGAGGTACAGTTTTAAAATAGTTTCTCTCTTTTTATTTATTTATTTATTTATTTATTTTCATTTTCTTTATTCAAATAAGCACTTTTGCTTGTTGCTGTTAGAATATAGTTTTCTTTGGAGCAGCTGATTTCAGTTGGAATCATAGAATGGTCTGATGTGAAAAGGACCTCAAAGGTCATCTAGTTTCAACCTCCAGGATCATCAACCACTAGACAAGGCTGCCATGAGCCACGTCTATCCTGGTCTTCAATGAATCCAGGCATAGGGCATCTAAAACATCCTTGGGAAACCTGTTCCAATGCATCATCACCCACAGTGAAAAACTTCCTCTTAATATCTAGCCTAAACCCTCCCTGTCTCAGTTTAAAACTGTCCCCTCTTATCCTATCACTATCAACCCTTGTAAACAGCTGTACCACTCCTGTTTATACATTCCCTTCAAATACTGGAAGGCCACAATGAGGTCTCTTCTGGAGCCTTCTCTTCTCCAGACTAAACAAGCCCAGTTCCCTCAGCCCTTCCTGATAGCATAGGTGCTCCAGTCCTCTGGTCATCTTAGTGTCTCTACTCTGGGCTCCTTCCAAGAGCTATGTGTCTTGTGCTGGGGGCCTCAGGCATGGATGCAGTACTCCAGATGGGGCCTCACAAAAGCTGAGTAGAGGGAGACAGTCACCTCCCTCTCCCTGCTGGCAATTCCTCTTTTAATGCAGCCCAGGACATAGTTGGCCTTTTAGGCTGCAAGTACACACTGCAGACTCATGTCCAGCTGCTTCCCTTCCCTCCAGTGTATCGACTTCATTGCTAAGCTTGGTCATCTGCAAACTTGCTGAGGGTGCACTCGTTTCTATCGCCTATGTCATTGATAAAGATGTTGAAGAGTTACAGAGGGATTCAGGCTAGCAACTAAGAGAATATATGAACTAAGACTGAGAAAATGATGTAAATAGTTCTAATAGTAATAGTTCTAATAGGATCACTTGCCTGAACCACAAGAAGTTGCATGGCTCACCAATCTGATATTTAATTCACTGACTTCATTTTTCTTTAAGTTTAATTGCTACTTCTAGAAAACAACTTGGTAGAGGTTCCTTAACATGTCAGTCAGACATTTCTAACATACATTCAGGACACCCATGATGGCTTTCTCTTTCAGTCCTTTTTCAAGGTGTACAAAGCATTGAAGCACATGAGTTCTGTCTAATTCTGACACATTATTTTACAATTTGTAGAGAAAGAAATATTGAGTTTTTACGTAAATGAGTGATGCACAATTAATAGATAATCTAACAAGAACAAACTGAGGATGCAAATAAAAGCCTCTGCAGTATATATATATATACACATATTCTGATTGCTTTTTTTTTTACTTTAATTTTTAATGTCTGTTGTGAAAGAATGATAGCTTAGTCATGGTTAGACAGCTGAGCTTTATATAGATAGGAGATCTGTTGAGCAGCAGATGCTCAAACATAGATTAGTTACCTTAAAATCCCCATTAGCTTGGAAATCTGTAAATAAACAACCAAATATAAGCATATCAAAATAGTAAAGTACAGACTACTGTTAGTAATTTTCAAAATGAGGTATTCACAATTAAATTTCATAGCAGGAAGAAAAAGTGCAAAAAGTTGCAATTTTCTTCTGTGAGGACCTACATTAGAAGTTTGAGCTTTTAAACAGTTGTGGCTAGAACCAACCACTTACGTAAAAGATTAGCTACCCACACTTCTGTTTCGTCTTAGGAGAATAAATGCTGGCTTGCTCTGTTTACTTTTTAGATGCAGTTGCATAGCCTAAGCCAGTTGATAAACTTCTTCCTATAAATTGTTACAAACAAATAAACAAAATTCCAAAAAGGAATTAATCTCATCTTAATTTTGATGTCTGTCTCTCTCCAGTTTCTGGAGAGAGACGAGATTATTTAATATACATATACCTGATGGTGAGATTAAGACACAACTAGTCAACTTGCTTTGTTAAAACAAACAAAGACCAAAAAACAAAAAACAGCCATTGTCTTTCACAGTGCCTGAAGTAACTATATAGAATAATCTTCTGAAAGTGGCTGCTTCTCTTTTCAGTGAAGAGATAAATTACAGAGAACTGGAAAGCAAATTACTAGATATTTAAAGCTGGGAGAGAGCAGTACCACAATTTACAAGCATATTTGTATAATTTTTTAAAAAAAACAACAAACAAACAAAAACAACTTGTCTCAGGGAATTAAAAACATTATCAACAGACATTGATTTAGATATTAAAAGAAAAGCTGAAGTTGACTTTGACTGACAGAACAAACAGCAGTACTGGATGTGTATGATAGACGGATAACTCATTTGTAAGGATCAGATAATGTAATACGATTATATATATTAATTAGACAGATACATCTATTATGAAGGACTGAGAGTGCAAATAGGCATCTAATTAAAGAAGATTGAAAGCCAGATTAATAATAAACATAATGGTGATGTAAAACAGTGAAAGAAGTAGTACTCCTTGAGCTCCCTATTAGAAGTTGTTCCATTAAGTATCTGTTTTGCAATAATGTATACATATACATATAAGTAAACTTAAAGTGTCTTTATATGTTTAAGCTCAATAGTTTTCTGAATAAGCTTGATACTCATCTAAATGTGCACTATTTCTTAAATCGGTAGATAGGGCACATTAGCTTTTAACATTTATGCATTTAAGTTTCACAATCATGTGCATAAAATACATTTCTCCTTCAAAGATTTGTACAGCTTTCAGCTTTTAATATATTGTTGGGTATATCAAGGTACACTGAATCCTGATTTGCAGCTTTCTAAATGGCTATTTAGAGTTTATTCCAAGCAGAAAATCAATGTATTCAATATGTAGTACCTCTCTCATTAACTCTAGTCATTTGCTTAAAGAGTAATGTTGAACTGATAATTGAAATATTGTCTAAGTCATGCATTTTAATTTAAAAGAAAAAAAAATGCTTGAAATATATATATCTATATATATGTTTACACCCCTCCTTCTCTGTACATTACTAAAGGGCATTTGTATATATATATATATAGATATAGATATTTCAAATAGCATCTTAGTGGAAACATGAAATACTTTTTAAACTTCCTGTTGAAAATCTGTCACTACTGGAATATGAAACATAGCATCTAGTAGCATCCAGGAACATATTACAGTATTTCATCACAGGAAGTAAAGAATATTTGAATGGAAGAGTACAAGGGGAATTTCTAAAAGGTTCATTGTACAGGAATTTGGCTAAAAATGCAATTTAATGCACAGAATTTTTGCTGTTTTATTTGTTTTTTCTATGTGGAGCCCTTCAAAATAGGTGATAAAAAAGGATGCAAAAATATAAATATACATACAAATATAAATATATATACAAATATAAAGTTATACTTTTAACACCTGGTTTAGATGCTCAAAATGGAGATTTAGAAGACCAAGAAAAAGCTAAATATCTTGTAGAAGACAGATTTGGAAATATATTTTTACTAGAATAAAAATAAAAATAAGCAAATGCATAGTTATATATATACAAAAATATTCTTCTGTATTTTTTATTGTATTTTTATCATTTGTATCAACCAAAAATTCATTTTTATCTCTGAAGCTACACGTGAGATTACAGCTTGATTTTACACTGGCTGCTACATTAACTGAAATGGTCAAATCACTGCCAGTCCTGCTGTAATTCACTGTTACACAGCTGCTTCAGGGAAGCTGAGATAAAACTCATCAGGAAACAAACAAACAGCAACAATGTTTGTTTCATAGTTTTAAGTATATATATATAAATTATATTTTTCTTAGAATTTTTATTATTTTTCTTCAAAAGCATCTTCCTCCCACCTCCTAATATACTGCAGCTTTAAGAGAAATGTGCTGCTATTCCCCAGTTAGCTAATATCGTAAGGATCCACATAAGTACTGTACAGTGCTTGAGGATTAGTTCAAATCAATATTTTACATTCTATCATTCTTATCATTCTATGAGTACATACTTTTTTATTATTATTTTTTTTTTATTTTTTTATTTTTTTATTTTTTTTCCCCACACTTTTGGTCAATTTGCTTCTAGTGGCTTCTTGTTTTCCTTCTATTTACTGTCTTTTTCTCTGGGAAATGACATACATCCCAAAGCAATATTGTCAAGAAAAAGCCCAGTCTGCTGCTTTCTCTTCCATTTCCACAGCCTCCCTGACTCACCTTCTCTTCTTGCAAAGAGCATTCTTAGCTCTAGAAACTGAGCTTTTCCCCTTGCTGCTGAGGTCCTGACACTCAATCTGCATAGCTCTTATCTGTCCTGCACAGAAGGAGGAAGGGAGAGATGTGAGAGACTATTTGTTGCAGTTCAAAGTCAGCTTTCTTTTATGTTTGTTTCTCTTTTCTCTCTCACCTCCTCCTTCCCCACTTTAATTCTCCCCTCCCCCCGCCCCAAGATAAATAAAGGTAGAAAGGACAAGTGGTTTTGATTAGCATTTAAAATGTTGTCAACTTTTAATGAAAGTGTAACCTCCAATCATCAACTTTGCACAAACTGTAGACAAGGCTGCAAACTGAATGCTAATATCTTTGGCACGCTTTGGCCAGATTGCCCTTCGGTGAACTTCTCTTGTTGTTAATTTGTTATGTCAGCCCATATTAGTAGTTTTCTGAAGTCTAAACTGGCAAGAGTATCAGCCTTAAGGAGCCAGAATATGTAAGGCTTTGCTGATACTGATATTATTATTTATTTGCACACAATGCTTTGAGGTCTGGGTCCTTCAGCACTGTACATTCAGCAGACCTGTAATTTAGCAGATGGAGCTTTCCCAAGGGGGCTTATCGCTAAGTGTAAAATGAGAGACAAAAAGTGAAGATGACAAAGAGAGAGGGTGGAGAAGTACCAAGTGAGATAATTCTATGTGACATGAGTTGCTTACATAAAGAGACTGCACTTTTTACAAGCACATGCAATTGGCTGCATAAGCGCTTTATATGTATTTCTAAGTCGTCACTGCTGTGTAGATTGAAGTAAGAATTTGAAAGAAGTGATGACTGGCTTTGCAGGTATTCATGAAGATGTTCCCTATACACAGAGGGAGGAAACTGTAAATACGGTGTGGGAAAATTTGAGCAGCAGAGCAGCAAAGGTTGACAGCATTGGCATTGTTCTGAATATTCTATTATGCTAGGAATATTCATTTTGTTATTGAGCTACATGTGAAAAATCACAGGGTAAATTGGCTTTTTCTGACTGAATCACCTTTACACTTACCAGAAATCTTTCTATAATATGAAATAATCACAGATTTTCAGAGAAATTTCTATTTAGAATGAATCAAACACAAAAATTGTTCAGAGTACCACAAAATTCATTGTTTCTTAGCTCTTGACTCTATATCAGTTGGGTATGCAAATCATTTCATAGTTTTAGATCAAAACAAGTGTAGGAAGCAAGATGAAATTAATTTTTATATATATACATATTGTATGCATGTGATTTAAATAGGTATATATGTATATAGATATATGTGTATTTACACACAATGAGATAGTCATATTTAAGTTAAGTTGATTCTTTAAATAAGTTGTTCTGGTATGATTGAAATGCAGTCAGAGATGACATGCAATACAATGTTAAATGGTGCAGATCACTGCTATTAGAAGGAGCTGAGAATAGTTCAGTTTCTGATTGAAACATGAAAGGCTCAATCTTGTGATCACAGAGGCCCATGGCAACCGTATGTTGGTTGTCTCTTCGTATTTACTTACCAAAAAACAGTGTACTTCCCCGAGTGCAAATCTCAGATCTCTGTAGTATGAAGCAGATATAAAACAAAGTTAAGAAAATGGACTCTGGTGAGTACATAGTCTACAATATTTTCTATGAAGTGTTTCTAGGACAGAGGTAGTCATGCTACACAATGGACAGCTTGTGTAATATATGAACACATACCCTGAAATAGATATCTGTGTACCTGCATAGATGAGATATGCATACATACCAGACTTTTACATATAAGAGGGGGGAAAAATAAAATAAAATAAAATAAAATAAAATAAAATAAAATAAAATAAAATAAAATAAAATAAAATAAAATAAAATAAAATAAAATAAAATAAAATAAAAATTGAAAATAAAGGTCATGAAATTTCATCATCTCCATATTTAAGGTTACACTAAGCACTCAGCAAATAACAAGGTGGTTTAATACCCTACTTGCACTTTAGTCTCATTTAATATAAAACCTATGAAAGATTATTCCTGAAGTCATTATCTTTAACTATTGAAAGCATAGATCATGCCTAAGTGACTGAAGTGCCACGGGAACTCTCAGTGTGATATTGCTGAAAATCTGATATATGTCTTTTGGTCACTATCAGAGTCAAATGATACACAGAAGAAGAGTAACGTTAACTTTGAAGAATGAAAATTGTTCTGCAGGCAGCCATGCTCATAAGCCTACTGAAAGCTCCTGAGTGAACAACAGCATGTAGAATATTGCTGATTTCAAAATGGCTTTAATGAATTATTGTGGTTGAATTGTTGTACCTATTAATCCCATTTGCTTACTAGATCCATTTAGGGGTTGGAGTGAATTCCTTCCTTGTGCTTTTTGCTTGGAGAGGAAACTAGAATGATTATCAAGAGTTACTGTACTTTTCACTATCCTATTCAAGTGGAAATGCCTTGAGATAGATGACAGTTAAGAAACAAATACTGTGGCCATATTTGGCTGGAGCAGCTGTAATCTGGCAAGGAGTTATGTACAAGTAATAGTAAGGAGGCAAACTATTTTAAGCTAAGAATTTAGAAACTCAGTCTGTTTGAAGAAAGGAAAAGAACAGTTAGGAATATGAACAAACAAACAAACAAAGAAGGTAATTATATAAAGGAGATAATGATCATGTAATTAGAGCACATGATATGCACAGAAAATATGGCACGATGGTAATAATGCTGATCACCTAGGCTAAGAAGGTAATTTGACATCATTTACATGAGTGCTTTGTGGACAACATAAATTCACTATTTATTGACTTTAAAATTTGTTTATTTGATAATACTGTGTAAAGAAAAAATCCTTATATCATTCATAAGTTTGTTAAAGAAAAACAAACAATACAAACATGTTCTGACCTTTTACTCCATTTGTAATAACTGTGAAGGTACTGAAGAATCGAAGCCGTGGTTTCCCTGTCTCACCTTGATAAAACTTGTTACACTTCAAGTGAGTTGCAGATGCTCTGATTATGATTTTGATTACCCTCAAAAGACTTACAGTTATACTTACCTTCTTCAACAGCCTTGTGAATTGAAGCCTGGTAAGGGGTTTCACACCCCTGAAAGCAGTATGCTGTCTCAATCCAACACCTCATCATCCAGTTTTAGCTATTTTGTGCCCTTTATCCTTCTCTGACAGCATTTTTCTGACTTTAGTGGCTTTTTGGAAATAAACAAATAAATAAAAAAGCGCAATGTATGTCTAACTACTTGAAGAGTACATCAGAAGAAAAAAAAATGTGGCTCTTTGGAAGAGAAATCAGAAGAAAAAATACTGGTTTCCTGATTGCCTGTATCTTGCTTTTTCACTGTCTTCTGTGAAGATGTATGAATAGTCCAAGTCACTGATTATTCTCCACATAATAACGTCTGTAACTGTCAGTGGGATAAATTATTCTTTTTCTTTTCTTCTCTTTTCTTTTCCTTTCTTTTCTTTTCTTTTCTTTTCTTTTCTTTTCTTTTCTTTTCTTTTCTTTTCTTTTCTTTCTTTCATTTCTTTTCTTTCTTTCCTTTCCTTTCCTTTCCTTTCCTTTCCTTTCCTTTCCTTTCCTTTCCTTTCCTTTCCTTTCCTTTCCTTTCCTTTCCTTTCCTTCCTTTCCTTTCCTTTCCTTTCCTTTCCTTTCCTTTCCTTTCCTTTCCTTTCCTTTCCTTTCCTTTCCTTTCCTTTCCTTTCCTTTTCTTCCTTTTTTACCTCTCCTCTTTTCTCTTCTCTTCTCTTCTCTTCTCTTCTCTTCTCTTCTCTTCTCTTCTCTTCTCTTCTCTTCTCTTCTCTTCTCTTCTCTCTTCTCTTCTCTTCTCTTCTCTTCTCTTCTCTTCTCTTCTCTTCTCTTCTCTTCTCTTCTCTTCTCTTCTCTTCTCATTTATATTAATTTATCTTTTTAAGATAAAATAAAAAAGAAGAAGAAGAAGAAGAAAAGAAAAGAAAAAGATGAAAGACAATTATATTTAATTTATTCAGCTGATGTCCTTTGTGCCAGTTTATGGGGGAGCTGGAGGATCAGGAATAGTCTCTATAAAACTAACTGAGGAAAATTCTCTTACACTGTTTATTTCTAGTTTTAAAATTCTATGAATCATGAAAATGTGGAGATTCAATTGAAAAGCAACAATTCTCCAATTACTTGTCTGGAAAAGCTTTATTGATAGATACAATTACAAAAAGAAGTGTGAATATGTCTGAATTGGAAACAGGCCATTAGTTTGGACTTAAAAGAAAAAGAAATAGAACAAAAAACAAAAAAAACCAAACAAAAAAACCAAACAAACAAAAAAACACCACCAACAACAAAATGCACCCAAACCTTAAACATCTGAATTATTAGGAACTGCTTGTTGGTTATTTTTAGTTTTCACAAAGTCTTGCAGGTCCCAAATGTCTTTTTCTCACATATATTAATGAATAGTGTTGTTATTTTTTCTTGATCTCCCTCTCTTTACAACCTTCCCCTCCTTTCCATTTATGCAAGTAGAATGTGAAATACTTTAGTGTTTGCAGAGAAAAATCCAAACATATTAATAAGGAGAAAATAAATCTTTCTATTTCAGTTAGCCTTTGTTAAAGATTGTGATACATAGATGAGACCTTGAGACATAAATATTAAATCCTATTCTCAGCTTCTCTGGAATTATTAACTTGCTAGCTGAGACACAGGATTAGGAACACAGAATCCTGGGGCATATTCCTCACTTAGTTATTTTCTTGCTGTGCATAGTCCACCAAATCACTTAATCTCTTTATATTTCTTCTCAGTCATCTATAATTATTATTATTAAGTAGGTATTAAAATGTCCACAGTTGGCAAATGACACTTCTTGAGAAATTCACTGGTTAAGAAACATGCCAAAGCTATGCCTAGGGGACTAACTTCTATAGCTCTTAGGCTGCTCCAAGATTTCTAGGTACATCTGTCGGTGCTCAGTCAAGTTAGAGAGCTCTCTTAGTTTCTTGTAGCATCAGAATAGTGTCTCTTTTTTGTGTTCAGCATACATGTTATATACCATTCACTTACAAGCAAGACATTCCTGTTCCTCAAACAGTTCCTCTAATCAGTTAGTTGGTCCCAGCTTCTCCCAGACAAAGTGATAAAGGATGAAAGGTTCCTTGAGAACAACAGGATTAATAATGCATATCAATGGAACCTTCTATCTACCCTTAGACTCAAACAGACACTGTTTGCTCTTGTCTCACACACTGGTCTTCCAGGGCTTCACAGTGATAAGGTCTACCAAAGAATCTGATAAGCTCTTTGGTGACTTGCTCACAGTTGCATCTAACCCCACATACATCAGGTTGTATATAAATACAAAATCTTAGTGGATGCAACAGACTGCATATTCATAGCCATACATCCAGCATATCATGTTATCAGGGAACTACAGGCCTGTCAGCCTGACCTCAGTACTGGGGAAAGTTATGTAGCAAATCATCTTGGGTGAGATCACACAGCGTGTGTGTGGCATCCAGGGGATCAGGCACAGCCAGCATGGATTCATGAAAGGCAAGTCATGCTTAACCAATCTCATTTCCGTCTAGGACTGGGTGCCCAGGCTGGTAGATGAGGGTAAAGCAGTTGATGTAGTCTACCAGGATTTCATCAAGGCCTTTGAAAGTTTCTCACAGTATTCTCCTGAGGAGCATGGCTGCTTGTGGCCTAGACAGATATACCCTTCTTTGGGTAAGGAATTTGCTGGAGGGTTGTGCCGAGGGGGTAGTGCGTAATGGAGTTAAGTCCAACTGGTAACCTGTTACAAGTGGTGTCCCTCAGGGGTTGGTTCTTGGGCCCATCTTGTTTAATATCTTCATTGATGACCTGGATGAGGGAACTGAATGCAAGCCAAGTAAGTCTGCAGATGACACCAAGTTGGGAGGTGGTGTTGATCTGCCTGAACGTAGGCCACAATAACCCCATGCAATGCTATAGGCTTGGGGCTGAGTGGCTGGATGACTGTGAAGAAGAAAGGGACCTGGGGATGTTGGTCGATGCTGACCATGATGATGACATGAGCCGACAGTGTGCCCAGGTGGCCAAGAAGGCCAACAGCATCCTGGCCTGTATAAGAAATAGTGTGACCAGCAGGAGCAAAGATGTGATAATCCCTCTGTACTCAGCTCTGGTGAGGCCACATCTTGAGTACTGTGTTCAGTTTTGGGCTCCTCACTACAAGAAAGACACTGAGGCCTTGGAACCTGTCCAGAGAAGGGCAATGAAAATTGTGAGGGGTCTGGTGCACATGTCTTATGAGGAGAGGGTCAGGGAACTGGGATTGCTTAGCTTGGAGAAGAGGAGGCTCAGGGGAGACCTCATTGCACTTTACAACTTCCTGAAGGGAGGCTGTGATGAGGAGGAACTTGGCCTCTTCTGCCAGGCAACAAACAGGACCTGAGGAAATAGCCACAAGTTGTATCAGATGAGGTTTAGACTGGACATACAAAGGAACTCTTTTCTCAGAGAGTGTTCAGTCACTAGAATGGCCTGCCCAGGCAGGTTGGTGGAGTTGCCATCACTGGCAGTGTTCAAGAGTCTGGATAAGGAGCTAGGAGATATGGTTTAGGGGTTTTCTGTAAGTATGGTAAAGGAGGACAGTTGGACTAGATGATCTTATAGGTCCTTTCCAACCTTGTGATTCTATGATTCTATGCTATTCATACATACACACAACTACGTGTGCATATGCACACACGCTCTATCCTCCCCCTTCCTTCCGGACACATTTCTCCAACTGCACATAAATTTCATGCTTGTTCTGCAGTAATACTGCAGTCAATGAATTATCATAAATAAGTCAAACACGAGGATTGGCACATAAAGATGTCTTATCTTCTTATGAGATCTGACCTTGGAACAAAGAATACTTTACATCCGTGACGATTCTATTGTTGTTGATGAATCACAATTCATGCTTATGTTTAATCACTGCTGACAGTAACAGCTGACAAGCTAGTTAGGAAGAAAAAAATCCATAGCAAGTGAATTCTTCTCTCCAGAAGAAAACAAAACTATTTATATATGACTGGTTTGCATATTGGCAAAGTTACTAGGAGGTTGTCCGGTAGATTTTTATAAACCAAATGAATGTTCTGTCTGCATTTTCTCTTTAAATACAACAGAATGTATTTGTTCATATTCACATGTCACCATGGTTTCAGTTTTACCTTTGGAGATTTTTTTTTTTTTGTTAGCTATTTCATCAATTCTTCTCAAGTCAGGAAAATTTCAGAAAAAAACCCATCAAGAAAATTTCAAGTGAGAACTTCAGTGATATAATGCTTTTCATTTTTGTTCAAATAGAGTAAAAAAATATCTAGCGATGCTCTTACTGCAGGCCCAATTCATTATGTTGTTGATAGTCAGTCAGCTTTCAGAGGTGTTGAAAAGATGCTGCTAATATGGAAGGTTATTTTCTTATTTATTATTATTATTATTATTATTATTATTATTATTATTATTATTATTATTATTATTATTTTTAAAACACAGTGTTCATAAGCACTGTTTTACTACTATTACTGTCCCTTGGAAACCAGTTTTGGGAACAGGACAGAAAGTAGAGAGTGTGAGAAACAAGTATAACAACTGGGATTATTTTATGAGATTATATATCAAAGCAGAGGAATCAAATTTCCTGTACTAAGGCTACGGCTGTAAATTCTTTATTAGAAATTAATATATTATATAGGTGTATTATAAGTGTAATTATTAACTTTTGTCCTTAGCAGTCTCAATCCACAAGAGCATTTATGACTCAAGCAGTTTTTAAATTAATTAGTCAATCAATTAATTAATATAAAGGAGAAAATTTGACTATATTCTTTATATTTTTGTTTGTAAGAGAGATAATTGACTCAACTTCATTCTGTGTGTCCAGACTGAACAATGAAATGAAAATCTGGTCAAACATTTGAATTCTTTTTTTTTCAGATGGAAAATAATTTACAATTCTCCCAAAATCAGATCCTCACTTCTCTAAAAAGAAGTTACACAGACAAATAAATTATTCTGTTTCTTGAGCTACCTCACATTCCCTAAATACAAGGCTCACTAGTGTAGATATCATGCTAGATATCTACACTATTACATTATATCTAGAGATAGATATAATAACAGTTTGTATGCTCTTTTCTAACATAAATAATAATAACAATAATAATAAGTATTATAATTATAAATAATTATTGGGAAGGAGGGAAGGAAGGAAGGAAGGAAGAGAAGGAAGGAAGGAAGGAAGGAAGGAAGGAAGGAAGGAAGGAAGGAAGGAAGGAAGGAAGGAAGGAAGGAAGGAAGGAAGGAAGGAAGAAGGAAGGAAGGAAGGAAGGAAGGAAGGAAGGAAGGAAGGAAGGAAGGAAGGAAGGAAGGAAGGAAGGAAGGAAGGAAGGAAGGAAGGAAGGAAGGAAGGAAGGAAGGAAGGAAGGAAGGAAGGAAGGAAGGAAGGAAGGAAGGAAGGAAGGAAGGAAGGAAGGAAGGAAGGAAGGAAGGAAGGAAGGAAGGAAGGAAGGAAGAGGAAGGAGGGAAGGAAGGAAGGAAGGAGGAAGGAAGGAAGGAGGGAAGGAAGGAAGGAGGGAGGGAGGGAAGGAGGGAAGGAGGGAGGGAAGGAGGGAGGGAAGGAAGGAAGGAAGGAAGGAGGGAAGGAGGGAAGGAAGGAAGGAAGGAAGGAAGGAAGGAAGGAAGGAAGGAAGGAAGGAAGGAAGGAAGGAAGGAAGGAAGGAAGGAAGGAAGGAAGGAAGGAAGGAAGGAAGGAAGGAAGGAAGGAAGGAAGGAAGGAAGGAAGGAAGGAAGGAAGGAAGGGGAAGGAAGGAAGGAAGAGGAAGGAAGGAAGGAAGGAAGGAAGGAAGGAAGGAAGGAAGGAAGGAAGGAAGGAAGGAAGGAAGGAAGGAAGGAAGGAATAGGCTGACATCAGGAGAGTATCTTAAAAAAACAAACAACAAAATTCAGTGCTTTAGTGAATTACTTCTTGTAATTTCATCCAAAATGTTATCCTGAAAAAAATATTCTTATTAATGTTCTCTTTATTTCTGCAGGGGGCATAAAAATAACTGATGAGTGTGAGAATATAAACCGTATGGTTAGTGAGGCAGAGGTGATAATTAGAACATGCTGTACTATGCAGTAAACAAAGCTATTATGAACAATAGAGTTCTTTATGGAGTATTTAAAAGGGGGATGGAAATAACATACTTTCCCTTGACTGGCTTAAAAGCTCACTCAGAAGCTACCATGAAAATTAGTAAAAATAAAGAATAAGGAGATTAATCATTCAAAAAGATTGGTTTTCAAGATATCTTTTGAAAACAATTGCAAATATTATCATTACATATTTAATTCTGTACCAATCTGTGTACGGTATATTATTTACTTTTCATTTATCTGTAATTTGGAGATGATAAACCATGTCACAATTGTAAATAAAAGATTGATTGGGGGAAAAAATATTTATTTATCTATTTATCTATCTATCTATCTATCTATCTATCTATCATAGTATCATATCATAGAATCATAGTATTGTGCGAGTTGGAAGGGACCTTAGAGATCATCGAGTCCAACTCCCGGGATTCGAGCCCTCTGTGTAGCAGAGCGGCACTTCTTACCCCCTGCTCCACAGGGGGGGATTCGAACCCGGGCCCCCTGGTGTTGCAAACGGGAATTCTACCGCTGCGCCACCGGAGGCACACTATATCTATCTATCACATCTATCTATCTATCTATTTATTTTCCACGTATAGTTGTTTGCCTGTTATTGAATGTTGTTTGTTTTTTGTTTTTTTTTTTTTCCACTGTTAGATTCTCTTACTTTTAAACTAAAAAAATAACATATTGCAGATCCTGCTCAAACATGGGGTAAACCCAACCTTCATAAAAAAATAACATTGCATGTTTCTTGTAAGGTCTAAACGTTCTTTTGTTTGTTTGTTTGTTTGTTTTTCTCCCCTTCTGAAAACACTTAAATGAACATCTGATCTGGAGGCTACTATAATCAAAGATGTTCTCAACAGTCACAGACCTTTACGTACTTTTAATAACTTATAGGAACAGTAGGAACCAGTATCTGGAAAAATACTTTCTATGAAATGAGAGTTCATTTTGGAACACAATGCCAGAATCTATTCCTGTACAAGTAGGCCTTGGGATCTGCACCATATTGAAATATACCTTAATCTGACCCTTATGGGTTCAGAAAAATATAAGTAGTAGTGCCTTAAATGACACAGCCATTATTGCCTGAATTAAGTCTGATTCATTATTTTTATTTTCTTTGTAACATGAAAATGAAAAAATAAAAAAAAAATCTAAAAGCAAAACATGACTCAAGATAAATCAATATGAATCAACACAAGCTTAAAAGCCAAGATTTTTTGGATGAAACCCAGAGAATGAATGTTGACATGAGCGTGCGTCTCTGAAAGTAATGCCTCTGCTTGTATTATGTTGTTCTACAATGTCAGAGGCAGATATTGATGGTGCGCCAGTAGAAGGTCAATCATGCAGTCAGTATTCCATTATAATTTTCTACTGTGAAGCAGATGGCAGAAGAGGAGCAGTCTGACAAAATGGTATCTCACATGGAAGACAACCACCTCCCATAAGATATTTATAAACATTAATCACATCCCCCCTCAGTCTTCTTTTTCCCAGGCTGAGCAGACTCAAGTTTCTCAGCTTTTCCTCAAAAAGATGATCCAGGCCCTTAGCCATCTTTGCGGCTGGACTCCTTCTAGAAGAACCCTGACTTCTTTTGAACTACAGAACACAGAACTGGACACAGCATTCAAATGTGGCATCACAGGGGAAAGTAGAAGAGGAGGATAATCTCCTTTGAACTACAGGATACTCTCTTTTTAATGGACACCAGGATATCACTTCCCTTCTTGAACACAGGAGAACACAGCTGGCTCCATGTCGAACATCCACCAGAACACCTGAATTCTTCTCAGCAGAGATTCTCTCCTCTCCAGCCTGTACTGATGCATGTTTTTATCCCTCCCCTGGTGCAAGATTCTATATTTGCTCTTCTTAAACCTCATAAGCTTCTTCCCTGTAAAACTCAAAAGGACCCCAAAAGGTCTTGTTGAATGTTAGCACAGCCTTCCAGTGTGTCAGTTCCATTTCCCAGCTTTGTATCATCAGCAAATTAGCTGAGGTGCACTCGATTCCTCTATCCAGGAAACTTGCAGATGTTAGTAGGGAGAGTTAGTAGCTGCTGAGGGGAGGAAGGAAGTGCATGCTAGTGAGCTCTGAAGCATCTACGGGTACGGTACCGGAGGAGGCAGCAGTGATGCTGGAGGGCACGTGATGAGTGCGTGGACAGGGTGACACAAATGCGTGCATGTGCTGAGGAGTTGGGTTGCACACAGGTGCACACAAAGGGATGTTTGTGGTAGGCGTAGGCACGTCCGTGTTCCCAGGAAAGCTTTGCACGCGTCTGTGAATGCAAGGGAGGGCACAAGATACAGTGGGTGCATGGAGGTGTGCAAAGCAAAGGTTAGAGAGTTGGATTTTCTGGGCTTTGAGACACGTCTTCCACTTGCACGTTGTGGTATTTCTGATGTGCTGACCGACCTCTTGAGCTCCAGCCCCAGATGAGGATTCAAGTACGACCACAGCAGGAATGGTTTCGATTTGAATTGGAATGCAGAAGGCTGGAGCCAGCAGGAGCAGGAAATCGATCATCCCCCTGTACTCGGCACTGGTGAGTCCTCACCTTGAGTTCGCTGTGTTCTGTTCTGGGCCACTCACTGCATGAAAGACACTGAAATCCCGAGATGTGTCCAGAGAAGACCATTGAAGCTGTGAGGTGTCTAGTGCACAAGTCTTATGGGGAGCTTCTTATGGAACTGGGATTATTTAGTCTGGAAGAGAGGAGGCTCAGGGAAGACCTTATCATTCTTAACAACTACCTGAAGAGAGGTTATGTCGGGGTGGGGGTTGTCTTGCTCTTCTCCCATGTAACTAGTGACAGGAGTGGAGGGAACGGCCTCAGGTTGTATGAGGGGAGATTCAGCTTGGATGTTAAGAAAACCGTCTCTAAATGGGTGCTGGACGCATCTGCTGGCTGAGCGCTTTGTTGGGTGAGCATCACACTGCTGGAAAGCACGCAGCTGTTGTCTCAGCGAACAGCCACATCCGTGGGGACTGGTGGCTTTTTCATGTTACCCTTGTGTTTCAAGTCCTACATGCAGTTACTCGTGCTGTTTGAAAGCACCATCTTAGAGGCAGCCTTGATTTCTGCAGCTGCGAGCTTTGAGCCACGAGAGCTCTCCTGCTTCTCCCTGGGATGGGCGACCGAATGGAAGGCCCAGCAGAAGTCTGGGTAGGTGATATCACTTGCTGTTCCGTTCCCCACCCGTGCCAGGAGAAGCAGGGAATGGGACTGGGGGACATCCCAGCGGTTCTCAGAACTGCTGCTTACAGTGCCCAGAAGGCCTCCTTTTTGACAGGGAGAGGATTAACTCGGTTATTTTAATGAATCTATTTCCTTTCTGTTCATCTTTCATACTCCCTCTCCAAAAACTATCTGTGGATCCTCAAGTAGTATTTCTTGCTAAAGAGAATAGGCGTGCAGCCTGCACTTTCGTTTGCGCAAAGGATCTTCTAATCACCTCTGTCTGTGTTTCTTTTAGACCCTGATGTGGAGCAGAGTGGAACACAGACTTGGGTGCATGTTCAGTCAGGAGCAGGGACACGTAACGCTCATCTTAGGTGTCTGGCTGACAAGAAGAGCAGAGAGGTAAGTTTCACAGGGTGGCGTGCCCATTTAATTTTACTTTTCATTCATGATGCTTAGAGGCGTTACCCAGACAAAGTGAGCATTTGTCAGCTGGACTTTCTAGAAATGACCTGGGCAGTGAAATGGGTTTGAAGCATCTCAAAGAGCTTTGCAAAAGAATGCTGAGAGTGAATCTGGCACCCTCCTTTGGAAACCTGCAGTGTCTGACAGCTCTTCAGCTGCGCCCAAACACGTCCCACTGCGCTGCCACACCAGGACGTAATTCCAACCCCACAGTGAGTTCTGGAATGTTGTGGTGCCGTGTTGGAATCCCATGTGACCGCGTGGTCTTGCCTTCCCCCCCTTGTGGGGGGTCATGGTGGACCAGGCTGGTGGCCGTTAGTGATGTCATAAGCGGCTGGCATGAGGGGAGGGGCGGTGCGTTCTGTGTTCCTTTGTGGGCGAGTAGGAGTTCGGAGTGGTTGGTTTTCTTGTTGTTCTTGTGCCTTTAGTGCCTTTGTTTGAGTGTCATTGTGCGCAGCATCCTGTAGGTAAGCTGAGCCAGCGTGGGATGGGCGGGTGGGCAGTGAGGTGTTGAGAAGTGCTGGCTGTCGGAGCTCCCAGCACCGTATTGCTTACTCTTGAGCATCAGACGTAATTTTCCCCCGGTAGACACGTTCCAAAGGGGGTGTCTGTAAAGGTGGCACCCGTCCCATGCTTCTTTCGTCGTCTTCTGTGCTCAATTGTGGAAGCATCGTCAAGTTGCTGGGCGGACAGGCATCCCGTAGCCTGTGACTCAGCATGTCTTGCAGCAAGAGGATGGGACGGTTGTGCTGTGTGCGTTCTGCCATGGCTGTCTTAGCCCTGCTCACTGACCTGCTCTTTCTCTCTCCTCTGCCCACCCTCCGCCCACTGCCTTGGTGCAGCTTTTGCTCTCAGAAGATCTGAGCAGAGTGACCAGGAACTGCTGCAGGTAGCCTGAGGTGATCTTGTTGCCAGGTACGTGCCATGTTTTGCCCCACCATATCGTTTTGCATGCCGTGGGTTTCTTCACTGCCCTCCAGCTCAGCCCTCAGAAGGGTGCTGTCTAATGCCCTGCTGTCACACTGTCAGAGCGTTCTGGGCAAATGCATCTGCTGCTCTGTTGCCTATGCCGCAGGGTATGCAAGGGTAGTTCTGAAGAAGTCTCTGCATACTGTGCTGTGTGAATAGACAACAGAAGTGTGTTTCTGCTCTGTTCCAGCTTGTCACACCTGGTGTGATGGGCCTTGAGTGCAGCAAGATCAGACGTGAGCCTGAGGTGGCAGCGACGGAGGTAGAGTATGAAGCTCTGGCTTGTCTTTGTTCCCTGTGTTGAGCCAGCAGAGGGAGCTGCAGATGTAGTCTCCTGCAGGAAAGAGTGGGCCAAAGGAGGCCAGGCCGCCTGTCTGCGCCAGTGCCATTGCTGATTAGTCTGTGTAGAGAGAGATGCATCTTTGCATGGCCTGGCAATCCCACTGCACACCAGGACGGGAAACAACTGTCATGAGACGTGCAGCTCCTTCTGAAGTGCTCCTGATCAGGACAGAGCGCATTTCCTGCAGCTTTCTCTGCAGATGTGCTCCTCCCCTTGAAATCCTCCTGGTTTGTCCTCAGCTCCTGACCACGGCCTGTGCTCTGTTTTGCAGGCTGATAACATGTGGAAGCCGCAGCTGGTGCGTGCGGAGTCCTCTCTCAACGTTCCAGCGATTGCGGCAGCCCATGTTATTAAGCGCTACGTCGCGCAGGGGCCGGATGAAGTCTCCCTGGAGGTAAGCAGTTCCAGGCGTTCCTTGTTGTCATGCACGGGAGAGTAGTCTAGGGTGTGAACGGCTCAGGAATCTTCTCAGACACCTTCAGAATGTCTGGTGAGGTGAAGCTTGGAAGGTTTGGTTCCAGCTTAGACTTGTGCTGGGTCGGGAGGAGTTGAGCCATCTCTCCAGTATGGTTGGACTGGGCATTTGAACCTTGTGATCAAGCAGATCCTGCCCAGTATGGGAGCCTGGTCTCTGACGAACAGCAGACCGGGTGTGAAGTGTGCAGATGTGTTCAGAAAGCCCTGCTAACTGATGCCCGTGGTTAAACTGGAGGTCTTGCATAGCCTTTGTCAGAGAGCCTGCTGCTTTTGAGAGCCGTTTCCTACTGCACGGCTGTCTTGTGTATGTTGTATAACTCTTGTCCCTCTAAGTTCAGTTTTAGAAAGGAAAATGCCTCGTGGGCTGCACTGGTGCAATTGCTGTCAAGCTTTAGGCTATTATGCAACGCAGAAGACGGCAGTTGTTTGAGCTGTGTTTTCTAGATGGTTGTGCTGAAGCTGGGGTTGACATTTCAATCTCTTGCAGGTGGGAGACTTGGTGTGCATTATTTCTATGCCACCAAAGGAGCTGAGCCCCTGGTGGAGAGGCAAGCGTGGCTTTCAGGTAGGCACATGCTTCCAACAGGAGAGCACAACTTCAGTAGAGTCAGGAATCTCAGGTTGGAGCTGCTCTGCCTGAGCAGGATGGCTTCTGGACGCAAACAGTTGCCCTGTGTCGGTGTCAGAGGACCTTCCCTTTGGCTCTGGGCTCGGGCTAATGCCCAGCTGTCTTTTTGTTCTTGTTACAGGTTGGATCTTTCCCTAGTGAGTGCGTGGAACTCATTAGCGGAAAGGTTCCTGAGTCCGTCGCCAATTCATTGCCAAAGCCAGGTACACATGTTACATTTGATACTGCGGGTTAGTAAAATGGGGTCAGAGCGTGGCTTTCAGGGATTTCGTTAATGCCGGAGGTCTGCACTAAACTCCATCTAAAGACGCAGAGATCTGGCCCAGTCCCGCTGTGTTTCTTATTGGGCTTGGGGAAGTCACAGAATCCTCCTGGAATGGCTTGGGACTGGAAGGAGCCTAAAGGATCCTCAGGCTCCAAGGCCCCTGCCTCAGTCCGGGTCACCAGCCTGCGCATTTAGTAGGAGACGAGAGCAGGCTGTCCAGGGCCCCTTCCGACCTGGCCTTGGGCACTTTCAGGGACGGGGAAAATTTGTTCCTGCGTGTCCTGGTTGGGAATGTTCTTCCCATTGTTCCGTGCTCTGTCAAATGCGTTACGCTCGGGCTCGTCCAACCGATCCAAGCCTGAAATGAACTGGTTTCTCTGTTTTGTTTCGCAGCGCTGAAGAAACGGGGCAAGCTCCCACCCTTCCTTCGTTCGGTGGTGAAGGCGCGCCCCAGGAGAGCGGAGCAGCCGGAGCCGGAGAAGGAAGGGGTGTTTGGGTGTGACCTGGGGGAGCACCTTCTCCGCTCTGGCCGTGATGGTAAGGAACAGCCCATTGCTGAGATCTTCCTCCGTTGGGCATCTGAAGATGCAAGGGAGATCATATCCAGCAATTGTTTCAGCCTGATAGCGTAGGAAGGCTTCTGGCCACAGAGAGCATAGTGCATCCTTTTCCTAGCTCTTGTGGTGGTGAGATTGGATTCCTCCATTCCCGAGGCAGCTGTGATGGGACTTGCAGTGTCTGTGGCTTTGCCAGAGTTACTTTCTCCAGGCTGTTGATAGGTCGTGGCATTTCTGGAAGGCCAAGAACACATTTCTGTGCAGTTTCCTCACAGCTGTCTCTGCCAGCTTTCTCCTCTAAGGAGGAGGCAAGCGGTAGCGTGGCTGGGCTTAGTGGATGGGATGTGAGAAGAGCACGGCCTGAAGCAGGACTTGAGGAAGAAGCTGAGCTAAGCGCTGTCTCTTGTTCTGTAGTCCCCCAGGTCCTGCAGAGCTGCTCTGAATTCATCGAGCAGCATGGCGTGGTGCGTGGGATCTACCGCCTGTCCGGCGTCACGTCCAAGATCCAGCGACTACGGTAAGAGTGCTGCGACTGACACAGCTGTCAGTAGGGGCACGTGCCATGCTGCGGGCGTTCAGAGGAAGCCCTTCCTTTTCTTGACTGTACTTGGTGTGGCTTTGGACTTGTTTTCATCTTTCTCAAAGCCCTCTGCGCAATTCTGTGTCCTTCTCTGCAGCCATGAATTTGATTCAGAGCAGGCTCCCGAGCTGAGCGTCCGTGACATTCACAGCGTGAGCTCCGTATGTAAGATGTACTTCAGGGAGCTCCCAAACCCTCTCGTGACCGAGCAGCTGTATGACAAGTTCTCGGTAAGCACAGGGCAATGCCTTGCACTGCTTGGCCTTGATGACACAGGCTGCGTGCCGCGGTGTTCCCCTGATGCCTCTTGGAAGGCATCAAGTCTGCCTCGGTGCTGAGCAGCAGCGCGCTGTCCCCACGGTTCGCAAAGCTGTGGCAGCTCTCTAGGCTGACTGGTGTCTGAATGCCTTCCTGCCTTTTTCCAGGACGCTGCTCGTGCTGCTACGGAGGAGGAGCGGTTGCTCAGGATGAAGGCCGCCATCCAGCAGCTGCCCGCTCCTCACTACAGGTCAGTGCTGCGCTCGGTCTGCTGAGCTCAGCCCTGCTGCCTTTCAGAGGGCGATGATGCGATTCCAGGTGTTGCCTGACACCTGCAACATCATGCGTCTGCACGCTGAAGCGGCTGAAGGCTGCATGGGGTCAATGGACTGGGTCGGTTCCTTGGCACGGGGGCACGGTTGGTGCAGCCGATGGCTGCGGCTGTGCTTTGCAGGGCTTGGTGCTGCAGCGTGGTGGCACTGGGAACGTTTTATCTACTTCCTATTCAGGGACGGTAGCAGTGCCATCAACTAGCATGAAGTGAGGTTTGCTTTGTGCACTGCAGCACGGCTTGCTTTTTGGTGCTGAACATCTGCCCCTCTTGTTTGTCCAGGACTCTAGGGTACCTGATGAGGCATCTGGCGTCTCTCGCTGGGAGCAGCTCGGTCACCAACATGGACGCTAAGAATTTAGCAATCGTGTGGGCTCCAAACCTCTTAAGGTAAACTTCTTTTTCTGTTGAAGCACAATGCTTAGTTCTGTTCTCCAGAAAGAAAGCAGTCCTCCCTTCTTCTTCCTCTAGTGTGCTCTTCTCCTGTAAAAGCTGTCAGAAGTGGCTGGCAGCAGAGGAGGAGCCTGGACTGCTCTCCCCCAGGCCCAGGGGCCCAATTTCTAGATGGCAGTTTCTGCTCTCCTGTTGAGCTGGGACTGCTGTGTCCTTGATCATCCAGGAGAATTTCGTCAGTGGCATTGCTGCTTGCCCACTGCGGAAGTCTCCAGAGCCCAGCTGGACTGCTTTGGGCTGCAAAACTTGAGGCCTGGGGAAACAGTGTTGGAGGAACGACTTGTAAAATCTGCCTTTTCTTCAGATCCCAGCAGAGCCAGTCTGCCTGCGTCAGCGGAGGAGCTGCCTGCGTAGAAGTGCAGACGCAGGCAGCAGTGGTGGAATTCCTGATCGGCAACACAGACGTCCTCTTCCACACCAAATCCACGTCAGCCGTGGGAGAGGGAGCAGGTGAGCGTCTTCCTCCATTAGCTTGATCTTGATCCAATCCAGGCCTTCTCTGAGATCTTTCAAATACGCTTCGACTCTCAATGGGACAGGAGGCTTCTGGGCTTAGATGAGAATATGGCACCCTGTTGCTGGATCCTGAGAATGTCTGAGGCCAGACTTTACATGGAGAAAACCATCCCTGCCTTTAGGATGTTTTGAATGGGGGTGAAGCATGATTGAAGTGTGGCAGCAAAGCTTTCTGAGTTCCCAGATCTGTTTTCTAGGTTTTGGGTTTTTTTTATGCCTGTTTTGCTACAGTGCGCAGCTCTTAATGATGACCGTGTCCTTTGCCACGAGCATACCTCTGAGCAGCCGGTTACTTTGAGCTCCTCTTCTTCCAGCTGCTCAGATAAGCAAGTCTGAGAAGAATGCAGAACGGGGATGGCTGTGCTGCTGCTTTCTGATCCTCCCTCTTACCTGCGGTTTTCCCTTGCAGGGCACAGTTCTGTACCTGGGCCCGAGTCTGTGCGGGAGTCTCCTCCTGCCACAAAGCTGCTCACCCTGCAGGAGGCGCAGGCTCTGAGAAGAGGCCAGAGCAGCTCTCCTGCTGTGGCACAAAGCAGCGACATCGAAGTGGAGGAAGACCCCGCAGCCGTACCAGGGAGATTCCACACAGTCCTTGATTTTCCATCTCAAAGGTAAAGAGGACTTCCCTTTCCAGCCCCTATCATCACTGGTCAGGTGGGCTTTCTTGGTTTACTTTTTGTCCATGATATCTCCCTTATGGCTGCGCAGTTCCTCATAAAGCAGTTAACGCCTGCCAGCTCCTGTCCTGTCCGGCTGTGGAGGCTTTGCTCACATGCTCTGCATCTTGCTTGACATGGTTGAGAGGAATGTAGCCAGCAGGGCTTGAGGGCCGAGCTGTAGGAATGGAAGCATCCTCTGCTGTTTGAAACAGAGCGCGTTTCCAAGCTGTGTTTCAGCAGAAAGCAGGCAGTGCCAGGAATGGGCAACTATTGGCAAGGGCTCGGTGCAACTCTTCCCTCACCCTGCACCACGACTGACAGCATGCTCTGTTTTCTCTCCAGACCAAGTTCTTTGAGAAAGAGGAAGGAATCACCAGCTGTCAGCTGGTGTTCCTGCTTCTGCCTGCACAGACCATCTTCTGTGGGCAAACGCCAACAGCAGCGCAGTGCCAGGGAGCCCTCACACGCAGAACTCGTGGTCCTGGCAGGTAAGGGTGCAAATCCAGCTTTCAAAACACTGCTTGTCAGCAACACAGGTAGAATTGATGCTTTCAGTGGGCTTGTACCTGCTTCCGGCATTCAAGCCCGTGCCTGACATCTTCAGCTGACCCCTGTTTTCCCAAAGGAGCCTCTCAAGCTGTTTGAAACCTACTTGACAGGCAGCACCAAGCCTTTGCCTCCAGGGGCAGAGAGAGTTTGACACTAACCACTGTGTATCCACTCCTTCCTAGGTGAATCGAGCCCTTGTGAAGCCAGAAGAGCCGGGTCAATTGCTGATTGCTCAGAGAGTGCTTCCATCAATGGAGAGCTCATGGGAAGCCCAAGTCACTGCACATCCAATGTCAGCCTTGCATGTGACAGCAGCGACGGAGAGAAGGAGGAGATCGTGTTTGAAGCGCTCATTTCTCCCAGCTCTCCCGAAAGGGCTTCCCCGAGCCTGACAGAAAGCACAGTCACCAGCCTGGACTGTGGCCCGGTGCCTCTGCAGTGCAGCCCAGCCCAAACACAGCCCGAATGCCCCGACAGCGACACCTCCAAGCAGGACCAAGGCAGTGTCGCTGAGGAGAAGCCGAGCGTCATGGAGGGGGTCTTGGAGCCAGGCTGCACTTCAAATGACAGCCTTCAGAGTGACAGCAGCGACGGAGAGAAAGAGATTGTTGTTGTTCAGCCAGTCATTTCTCCCAGCTCTGCTGAAGGGGCTGACGTGAGCCAGCAAGAAAGCACAGACACCAGCCTGGACTGTGGCCCGGTTGAAAGCAGTTAAAAGTTAATGAAGTTAAAGAAGGTATCAGCATTAGGACAGTGGGGCAGAAGAGAACTGCACAGGTATCCCACACGGTCTCTACAGTGCTGGAGGTGAAAGGGGGACATTGGCTTTCCCCTCAGAGATTTCTGAAGTAGCAAGCCATTCGAGTGGAGCAAGATGATGGAGAAATAACAGTAACCAATATTGTAAATCCAGCTGCTTTTCTTAGTGGAATTAAAAGGAGAACCCGTGTCTCACGACGGTTTAGAGACTATGAAAGCAGTCTATTCCAGTCACAGAGACTTGAAAGAAGAACCACTGGAGGATGCGGAAGACACCTGGTACACAGACGGGAGCAGCTTTGTTCGACATGGGAAGTTAAAGATATGGACGGATTCAAAATATGCCTTTAGTGCTGTTCATGCACATGGAGCAATATGGAAAGAAAGAGGACTGTTGTCAAGCCAAGGGACAGGTCTTAAACACGCTGAAGAAATAGTCAGACTCCTGGAGGCAGTCCAACAGCTGGAGAAGGTTGCTAAAATGCACTGTTGATGCCACCAAAGGGGAAACAGTGCTGAAGGAATGGGAAATGCGCTGGCTGACAGAAAGCAAAGTGAGCGGCAGAGGGTGAGGTGGTGGAGGCTTCCTTGATTCCAGATGGTAACATGCAGGAGGATGGTGAGCCAAAGCACTCAAAAGAGTATTGGAACTTGATAAACGATTTGGAAGGGCAGGTAAAAGAGGAAGGATGGACCTTTCCACCACAAGGGAAAAGAATTTTTCCAGCAGCCATATGATGGGCTGTGGTGACTGAAGATAGGAAAACTCACTGGGGAGCAGAAGCATTATATAAATATCTTGTTCAACGAGAGGTCACCCGAAATTGGTATACTGCCATTAGACAAGTGACCCAGCAAGGTGAAGTTTGTTTACCAAATAATCCTAACACAGGCCACAAAGTTCAGTTAGGGCAAACAGGGAGAGAAATTATCCAGGACAATAATGGCAGGTAGATTTCTCAGAGCTCCCAAGAAAAGGGGGGTACAGATACATGTTAGTTTTAACAGATGCCTTTTCAGGATGGCCTGAGGCATACCCGTGCCGGACTAACCAGGCCAGGGAAGAAACAAAAGTTTTGTGACAGTTAATAATTCCAAGGTTCTGGGTGCCGGGAACAATGTCTTCAGATTGAGGCCCCCATTTTATTGCTAAAGTGGTTCAACAAGTCAGTACTTTATTGGGAATCAATTGGCAGTTGCATACACCTTACAGGCTACAGTCAAGTGGCCAGGTGGAAAAGAGGAACCATTTATCTAAGCTGCAAATACTAAAAGTTGCCCAAGAGGCTGGGATTCCATGGTTGCAAGCACTGCCTCTGGCACTTGTGAGAATTCGAAGTAAACCCCAACCAAGGAAGGATGAAGCCCATATGAAATTCTCTATGGGCGACCTGTGCGGTGCCTCTGCAGTGCAGCCCAGCCCAAAGACAGCCCGAGTGCCCCGACAGCAGCACCTCCAAGCAGGACCAAGGCAGTGTCACTGAGGAGAAGCCGAGCCTCTTGGAGGGGGACTTGGAGTCAGGCCTGCAGTCCCAGGCACCAGGCAGCAACACGAGCTCTGAGCCACTCTCTCCTCAACAACAGAGGATGAATCCTATCTTTCCCCGGACCTCTCCCGTCCTCCTTTGTCCGATTGAATAAAGGCACTCTGGTGCTCAATCAACGCCTTGACTGTGTTGCGAGTCTTCATTCACAGGGACCGGGATGAATGCAAGAAACAACAAGGCAGCTCAGCTTGCATCAGCGAGAGCTCTGTTACCGTTTTGTAGGGGAGCAAATAGTCTCTAGCATCCTGGATGCTGCTCATGAAAACCCCAAGCTTCCTGGCTGTGGCTTTGTGATGCTTTTCAGGGCCCCTGATGCTCTCCGCTGCCTTGTCTGCTCCCTAACACCTCTGTCCTCCTGCCGTGTCCATTCCCAGCTCCCACCTACGAGCTGGCCCTGCAGATTGTCTCCAGCCCTGCCATCATCACGCTGCTGCAGGAGGAGCTCACCCTGACCAACATCAGGCAGTACTGCCTGCCTCTCTCACTCTCTAGACCAAGTGTAACTATGCTGTCGTGGAGACAAATGCTTTCTGTCACATCCTCCATCCCCAAAGCCATTTACCGGTAGGCGGCTCTTGCAGGAGAAGAATCAAGCAGCAGAACCTTTTGCTCAGCTACAGCACACAAATGCTACAAAAGCAGAAACAACCCTCAAGTTCTGGGTCTGCGGGTCTGCACAGGCATGCATGGACTGTGTTTGATGGTACCCCCATCCTTGATTTCCTTCCCTGCTTCTTGTCTGATGGCACTGCTGAGCCAGGAACAAGCTGCCCAGCGTGGCAGAGCGTGGTGCAGAGCTGTGCTGGGACCTTCTCCCCTTCCTCTGCTGCAGCTTGGCGTGCAACCTCACCCACTTCTCTGACAGAGCTGCTGATCCCACGCGTGCCATCAGGATGCTCTGGCACGGGATGTGCCTCCAACCCAAAGCTCCTTCCCACCTCCCAAGGAGAAGCAAAGCAACCCAAGCATCGCCAACAAACCTGCCCAGCAGACAGCAGGGAATGCAACAGCTTCTGGCTGCTCCCTTGCACTCCCGTCCTAAGTAGGAGAGCCCACGAGGACCGGCTGGGAAATCAGTGCATGACCCAGGTGAGTGTGCGCAGGATTGCTCAAAGCAGTGGGGTTCCTTGAGTTGTGTGTTTGTGTGTGTGTGTGGATTTGTGCATGGATGGTTTTGCACACATTTGTGTTCATGAGTGTCCAAAGCAGTGGGGTTGCTCAGGTGTGCGTAGGTCAGTGGGTATGTGTGCAAGGATGAGCATGCACATACATGTGCGTGCACAGGGGTGTGCAGAGTGCTGGAGCTGCACAAGGCCATTGTGGTACCGTTGTGTGCGTGCACTTTGGGAGTGAAAGGAAGGGGTTACACATGTGTCTGTGTGTGTGCGCACAGGGCTGCACTACGGGATGTGGATGCGTGAGTGTGTGTGAGCACACAGATAGTGTGTATACGCAGTGGCAAAAATGTGTGCTTGCACAGGGGTGTGCTGAGGAGTTGGGTTGCACACAGGTGCACACAGAGGGACGTTTTCTGGCAGTTGTTGGCACATACGCGTTCGCAGGGATGGTTTGCACACATCTGTGAATGCAAATGAGGACACACGATGCGGCGCGTGCACGTGGGTGTGCAAAAGGGGCAGTGTGGCGCACGTGTGTGCGTGTGCATGTGGATAAGAGGAAGGCTGGGGTGCAGGTTGACCTCTGCCGTGGTGAGTGGGGGCTCACAGTGTTGCTCAGTGGTAGATTTGTTCACGTTGAGTGCTATCAGGAAACTTGCTCAACACTGGAGGCCTTGCAGAAGTCTGGCTGAGTGATGTCAGTTGCTTTTCCTTTCCCCACTGATGCTGTCACTCTGCTGTAGAAGGCCACCAAAGTGAGCAGGCTGCATGTCTGTGTTTCTGCTGTTTCTCCATTTCCTTCTTGTTGCTCCCTGTAACCAGCAGGTTCAGCCATGCTGCTTTCCTGCCTCCTCTGCTGGATGTCATGTGGTCGGGATGGAGCTCAAAAAGTGAAGTAGATGTCACTTTTCTGGTGTCCTTCAGTTCCGTGTCCACATTTTCCCAAAAGCAAAAGAATTTGGAGGTAACCACCTGCAGTGAAGTGAGCGATTTCCGTGCCTATTTCTGATGGTGGCAATGACTTCAAAGGTCACACTTAATTGACAGTGCCTGTTTCCATTCTGACAAAGGCTGTTGTTGCAGCTGACTTCCCGAGGCTGCCATATGTGGTGGTGATGCAGCCTTGGGCTTCTGAGTTTGCATGAATCCCACTTTTCATTTCTCTGTCTTGCAGGTGTGCTGGTGCTGGAAGTGGACGGTATCTCAGTAGGAATGAAGGTGAGTGCAGGAGCAGCTGCTGAGGGGAGGAAGGAAGTGCATGCTAGTGAGCTCTGAAGCATCTACGGGTACGGTACCGGAGGAGGCAGCAGTGATGCTGGAGGGCACGTGATGAGTGCGTGGACAGGGTGACACAAATGCGTGCATGTGCTGAGGAGTTGGGTTGCACACAGGTGCACACAAAGGGATGTTTGTGGTAGGCGTAGGCACGTCCGTGTTCCCAGGAAAGCTTTGCACGCGTCTGTGAATGCAAGGGAGGGCACAAGATACAGTGGGTGCATGGAGGTGTGCAAAGCAAAGGTTAGAGAGTTGGATTTTCTGGGCTTTGAGACACGTCTTCCACTTGCACGTTGTGGTATTTCTGATGTGCTGACCGACCTCTTGAGCTCCAGCCCCAGATGAGGATTCAAGTACGACCACAGCAGGAATGGTTTCGATTTGAATTGGAATGCAGAAGGCTGGAGCCAGCAGGAGCAGGAAATCGATCATCCCCCTGTACTCGGCACTGGTGAGTCCTCACCTTGAGTTCGCTGTGTTCTGTTCTGGGCCACTCACTGCATGAAAGACACTGAAATCCCGAGATGTGTCCAGAGAAGACCATTGAAGCTGTGAGGTGTCTAGTGCACAAGTCTTATGGGGAGCTTCTTATGGAACTGGGATTATTTAGTCTGGAAGAGAGGAGGCTCAGGGAAGACCTTATCATTCTTAACAACTACCTGAAGAGAGGTTATGTCGGGGTGGGGGTTGTCTTGCTCTTCTCCCATGTAACTAGTGACAGGAGTGGAGGGAACGGCCTCAGGTTGTATGAGGGGAGATTCAGCTTGGATGTTAAGAAAACCGTCTCTAAATGGGTGCTGGACGCATCTGCTGGCTGAGCGCTTTGTTGGGTGAGCATCACACTGCTGGAAAGCACGCAGCTGTTGTCTCAGCGAACAGCCACATCCGTGGGGACTGGTGGCTTTTTCATGTTACCCTTGTGTTTCAAGTCCTACATGCAGTTACTCGTGCTGTTTGAAAGCACCATCTTAGAGGCAGCCTTGATTTCTGCAGCTGCGAGCTTTGAGCCACGAGAGCTCTCCTGCTTCTCCCTGGGATGGGCGACCGAATGGAAGGCCCAGCAGAAGTCTGGGTAGGTGATATCACTTGCTGTTCCGTTCCCCACCCGTGCCAGGAGAAGCAGGGAATGGGACTGGGGGACATCCCAGCGGTTCTCAGAACTGCTGCTTACAGTGCCCAGAAGGCCTCCTTTTTGACAGGGAGAGGATTAACTCGGTTATTTTAATGAATCTATTTCCTTTCTGTTCATCTTTCATACTCCCTCTCCAAAAACTATCTGTGGATCCTCAAGTAGTATTTCTTGCTAAAGAGAATAGGCGTGCAGCCTGCACTTTCGTTTGCGCAAAGGATCTTCTAATCACCTCTGTCTGTGTTTCTTTTAGACCCTGATGTGGAGCAGAGTGGAACACAGACTTGGGTGCATGTTCAGTCAGGAGCAGGGACACGTAACGCTCATCTTAGGTGTCTGGCTGACAAGAAGAGCAGAGAGGTAAGTTTCACAGGGTGGCGTGCCCATTTAATTTTACTTTTCATTCATGATGCTTAGAGGCGTTACCCAGACAAAGTGAGCATTTGTCAGCTGGACTTTCTAGAAATGACCTGGGCAGTGAAATGGGTTTGAAGCATCTCAAAGAGCTTTGCAAAAGAATGCTGAGAGTGAATCTGGCACCCTCCTTTGGAAACCTGCAGTGTCTGACAGCTCTTCAGCTGCGCCCAAACACGTCCCACTGCGCTGCCACACCAGGACGTAATTCCAACCCCACAGTGAGTTCTGGAATGTTGTGGTGCCGTGTTGGAATCCCATGTGACCGCGTGGTCTTGCCTTCCCCCCCTTGTGGGGGGTCATGGTGGACCAGGCTGGTGGCCGTTAGTGATGTCATAAGCGGCTGGCATGAGGGGAGGGGCGGTGCGTTCTGTGTTCCTTTGTGGGCGAGTAGGAGTTCGGAGTGGTTGGTTTTCTTGTTGTTCTTGTGCCTTTAGTGCCTTTGTTTGAGTGTCATTGTGCGCAGCATCCTGTAGGTAAGCTGAGCCAGCGTGGGATGGGCGGGTGGGCAGTGAGGTGTTGAGAAGTGCTGGCTGTCGGAGCTCCCAGCACCGTATTGCTTACTCTTGAGCATCAGACGTAATTTTCCCCCGGTAGACACGTTCCAAAGGGGGTGTCTGTAAAGGTGGCACCCGTCCCATGCTTCTTTCGTCGTCTTCTGTGCTCAATTGTGGAAGCATCGTCAAGTTGCTGGGCGGACAGGCATCCCGTAGCCTGTGACTCAGCATGTCTTGCAGCAAGAGGATGGGACGGTTGTGCTGTGTGCGTTCTGCCATGGCTGTCTTAGCCCTGCTCACTGACCTGCTCTTTCTCTCTCCTCTGCCCACCCTCCGCCCACTGCCTTGGTGCAGCTTTTGCTCTCATAAGATCTGAGCAGAGTGACCAGGAACTGCTGCAGGTAGCCTGAGGTGATCTTGTTGCCAGGTACGTGCCATGTTTTGCCCCACCATATCGTTTTGCATGCCGTGGGTTTCTTCACTGCCCTCCAGCTCAGCCCTCAGAAGGGTGCTGTCTAATGCCCTGCTGTCACACTGTCAGAGCGTTCTGGGCAAATGCATCTGCTGCTCTGTTGCCTATGCCGCAGGGTATGCAAGGGTAGTTCTGAAGAAGTCTCTGCATACTGTGCTGTGTGAATAGACAACAGAAGTGTGTTTCTGCTCTGTTCCAGCTTGTCACACCTGGTGTGATGGGCCTTGAGTGCAGCAAGATCAGACGTGAGCCTGAGGTGGCAGCGACGGAGGTAGAGTATGAAGCTCTGGCTTGTCTTTGTTCCCTGTGTTGAGCCAGCAGAGGGAGCTGCAGATGTAGTCTCCTGCAGGAAAGAGTGGGCCAAAGGAGGCCAGGCCGCCTGTCTGCGCCAGTGCCATTGCTGATTAGTCTGTGTAGAGAGAGATGCATCTTTGCATGGCCTGGCAATCCCACTGCACACCAGGACGGGAAACAACTGTCATGAGACGTGCAGCTCCTTCTGAAGTGCTCCTGATCAGGACAGAGCGCATTTCCTGCAGCTTTCTCTGCAGATGTGCTCCTCCCCTTGAAATCCTCCTGGTTTGTCCTCAGCTCCTGACCACGGCCTGTGCTCTGTTTTGCAGGCTGATAACATGTGGAAGCCGCAGCTGGTGCGTGCGGAGTCCTCTCTCAACGTTCCAGCGATTGCGGCAGCCCATGTTATTAAGCGCTACGTCGCGCAGGGGCCGGATGAAGTCTCCCTGGAGGTAAGCAGTTCCAGGCGTTCCTTGTTGTCATGCACGGGAGAGTAGTCTAGGGTGTGAACGGCTCAGGAATCTTCTCAGACACCTTCAGAATGTCTGGTGAGGTGAAGCTTGGAAGGTTTGGTTCCAGCTTAGACTTGTGCTGGGTCGGGAGGAGTTGAGCCATCTCTCCAGTATGGTTGGACTGGGCATTTGAACCTTGTGATCAAGCAGATCCTGCCCAGTATGGGAGCCTGGTCTCTGACGAACAGCAGACCGGGTGTGAAGTGTGCAGATGTGTTCAGAAAGCCCTGCTAACTGATGCCCGTGGTTAAACTGGAGGTCTTGCATAGCCTTTGTCAGAGAGCCTGCTGCTTTTGAGAGCCGTTTCCTACTGCACGGCTGTCTTGTGTATGTTGTATAACTCTTGTCCCTCTAAGTTCAGTTTTAGAAAGGAAAATGCCTCGTGGGCTGCACTGGTGCAATTGCTGTCAAGCTTTAGGCTATTATGCAACGCAGAAGACGGCAGTTGTTTGAGCTGTGTTTTCTAGATGGTTGTGCTGAAGCTGGGGTTGACATTTCAATCTCTTGCAGGTGGGAGACTTGGTGTGCATTATTTCTATGCCACCAAAGGAGCTGAGCCCCTGGTGGAGAGGCAAGCGTGGCTTTCAGGTAGGCACATGCTTCCAACAGGAGAGCACAACTTCAGTAGAGTCAGGAATCTCAGGTTGGAGCTGCTCTGCCTGAGCAGGATGGCTTCTGGACGCAAACAGTTGCCCTGTGTCGGTGTCAGAGGACCTTCCCTTTGGCTCTGGGCTCGGGCTAATGCCCAGCTGTCTTTTTGTTCTTGTTACAGGTTGGATCTTTCCCTAGTGAGTGCGTGGAACTCATTAGCGGAAAGGTTCCTGAGTCCGTCGCCAATTCATTGCCAAAGCCAGGTACACATGTTACATTTGATACTGCGGGTTAGTAAAATGGGGTCAGAGCGTGGCTTTCAGGGATTTCGTTAATGCCGGAGGTCTGCACTAAACTCCATCTAAAGACGCAGAGATCTGGCCCAGTCCCGCTGTGTTTCTTATTGGGCTTGGGGAAGTCACAGAATCCTCCTGGAATGGCTTGGGACTGGAAGGAGCCTAAAGGATCCTCAGGCTCCAAGGCCCCTGCCTCAGTCCGGGTCACCAGCCTGCGCATTTAGTAGGAGACGAGAGCAGGCTGTCCAGGGCCCCTTCCGACCTGGCCTTGGGCACTTTCAGGGACGGGGAAAATTTGTTCCTGCGTGTCCTGGTTGGGAATGTTCTTCCCATTGTTCCGTGCTCTGTCAAATGCGTTACACTCGGGCTCGTCCAACCGATCCAAGCCTGAAATGAACTGGTTTCTCTGTTTTGTTTCGCAGCGCTGAAGAAACGGGGCAAGCTCCCACCCTTCCTTCGTTCGGTGGTGAAGGCGCGCCCCAGGAGAGCGGAGCAGCCGGAGCCGGAGAAGGAAGGGGTGTTTGGGTGTGACCTGGGGGAGCACCTTCTCCGCTCTGGCCGTGATGGTAAGGAACAGCCCATTGCTGAGATCTTCCTCCGTTGGGCATCTGAAGATGCAAGGGAGATCATATCCAGCAATTGTTTCAGCCTGATAGCGTAGGAAGGCTTCTGGCCACAGAGAGCATAGTGCATCCTTTTCCTAGCTCTTGTGGTGGTGAGATTGGATTCCTCCATTCCCGAGGCAGCTGTGATGGGACTTGCAGTGTCTGTGGCTTTGCCAGAGTTACTTTCTCCAGGCTGTTGATAGGTCGTGGCATTTCTGGAAGGCCAAGAACACATTTCTGTGCAGTTTCCTCACAGCTGTCTCTGCCAGCTTTCTCCTCTAAGGAGGAGGCAAGCGGTAGCGTGGCTGGGCTTAGTGGATGGGATGTGAGAAGAGCACGGCCTGAAGCAGGACTTGAGGAAGAAGCTGAGCTAAGCGCTGTCTCTTGTTCTGTAGTCCCCCAGGTCCTGCAGAGCTGCTCTGAATTCATCGAGCAGCATGGCGTGGTGCGTGGGATCTACCGCCTGTCCGGCGTCACGTCCAAGATCCAGCGACTACGGTAAGAGTGCTGCGACTGACACAGCTGTCAGTAGGGGCACGTGCCATGCTGCGGGCGTTCAGAGGAAGCCCTTCCTTTTCTTGACTGTACTTGGTGTGGCTTTGGACTTGTTTTCATCTTTCTCAAAGCCCTCTGCGCAATTCTGTGTCCTTCTCTGCAGCCATGAATTTGATTCAGAGCAGGCTCCCGAGCTGAGCGTCCGTGACATTCACAGCGTGAGCTCCGTATGTAAGATGTACTTCAGGGAGCTCCCAAACCCTCTCGTGACCGAGCAGCTGTATGACAAGTTCTCGGTAAGCACAGGGCAATGCCTTGCACTGCTTGGCCTTGATGACACAGGCTGCGTGCCGCGGTGTTCCCCTGATGCCTCTTGGAAGGCATCAAGTCTGCCTCGGTGCTGAGCAGCAGCGCGCTGTCCCCACGGTTCGCAAAGCTGTGGCAGCTCTCTAGGCTGACTGGTGTCTGAATGCCTTCCTGCCTTTTTCCAGGACGCTGCTCGTGCTGCTACGGAGGAGGAGCGGTTGCTCAGGATGAAGGCCGCCATCCAGCAGCTGCCCGCTCCTCACTACAGGTCAGTGCTGCGCTCGGTCTGCTGAGCTCAGCCCTGCTGCCTTTCAGAGGGCGATGATGCGATTCCAGGTGTTGCCTGACACCTGCAACATCATGCGTCTGCACGCTGAAGCGGCTGAAGGCTGCATGGGGTCAATGGACTGGGTCGGTTCCTTGGCACGGGGGCACGGTTGGTGCAGCCGATGGCTGCGGCTGTGCTTTGCAGGGCTTGGTGCTGCAGCGTGGTGGCACTGGGAACGTTTTATCTACTTCCTATTCAGGGACGGTAGCAGTGCCATCAACTAGCATGAAGTGAGGTTTGCTTTGTGCACTGCAGCACGGCTTGCTTTTTGGTGCTGAACATCTGCCCCTCTTGTTTGTCCAGGACTCTAGGGTACCTGATGAGGCATCTGGCGTCTCTTGCTGGGAGCAGCTCGGTCACCAACATGGACGCTAAGAATTTAGCAATCGTGTGGGCTCCAAACCTCTTAAGGTAAACTTCTTTTTCTGTTGAAGCACAATGCTTAGTTCTGTTCTCCAGAAAGAAAGCAGTCCTCCCTTCTTCTTCCTCTAGTGTGCTCTTCTCCTGTAAAAGCTGTCAGAAGTGGCTGGCAGCAGAGGAGGAGCCTGGACTGCTCTCCCCCAGGCCCAGGGGCCCAATTTCTAGATGGCAGTTTCTGCTCTCCTGTTGAGCTGGGTCTGCTGTGTCCTTGATCATCCAGGAGAATTTTGTCAGTGGCATTGCTGCTTGCCCACTGCGGAAGTCTCCAGAGCCCAGCTGGACTGCTTTGGGCTGCAAAACTTGAGGCCTGGGGAAACAGTGTTGGAGGAACGACTTGTAAAATCTGCCTTTTCTTCAGATCCCAGCAGAGCCAGTCTGCCTGCGTCAGCGGAGGAGCTGCCTGCGTAGAAGTGCAGACGCAGGCAGCAGTGGTGGAATTCCTGATCGGCAACACAGACGTCCTCTTCCACACCAAATCCACGTCAGCCGTGGGAGAGGGAGCAGGTGAGCGTCTTCCTCCATTAGCTTGATCTTGATCCAATCCAGGCCTTCTCTGAGATCTTTCAAATACGCTTCGACTCTCAATGGGACAGGAGGCTTCTGGGCTTAGATGAGAATATGGCACCCTGTTGCTGGATCCTGAGAATGTCTGAGGCCAGACTTTACATGGAGAAAACCATCCCTGCCTTTAGGATGTTTTGAATGGGGGTGAAGCATGATTGAAGTGTGGCAGCAAAGCTTTCTGAGTTCCCAGATCTGTTTTCTAGGTTTTGGGTTTTTTTTATGCCTGTTTTGCTACAGTGCGCAGCTCTTAATGATGACCGTGTCCTTTGCCACGAGCATACCTCTGAGCAGCCGGTTACTTTGAGCTCCTCTTCTTCCAGCTGCTCAGATAAGCAAGTCTGAGAAGAATGCAGAACGGGGATGGCTGTGCTGCTGCTTTCTGATCCTCCCTCTTACCTGCGGTTTTCCCTTGCAGGGCACAGTTCTGTACCTGGGCCCGAGTCTGTGCGGGAGTCTCCTCCTGCCACAAAGCTGCTCACCCTGCAGGAGGCGCAGGCTCTGAGAAGAGGCCAGAGCAGCTCTCCTGCTGTGGCACAAAGCAGCGACATCGAAGTGGAGGAAGACCCCGCAGCCGTACCAGGGAGATTCCACACAGTCCTTGATTTTCCATCTCAAAGGTAAAGAGGACTTCCCTTTCCAGCCCCTATCATCACTGGTCAGGTGGGCTTTCTTGGTTTACTTTTTGTCCATGATATCTCCCTTATGGCTGCGCAGTTCCTCATAAAGCAGTTAACGCCTGCCAGCTCCTGTCCTGTCCGGCTGTGGAGGCTTTGCTCACATGCTCTGCATCTTGCTTGACATGGTTGAGAGGAATGTAGCCAGCAGGGCTTGAGGGCCGAGCTGTAGGAATGGAAGCGTCCTCTGCTGTTTGAAACAGAGCGCGTTTCCAAGCTGCGTTTCAGCAGAAAGCAGGCAGTGCCAGGAATGGGCAACTATTGGCAAGGGCTCGGTGCGACTCTTCCCTCACCCTGCACCACGACTGACAGCATGCTCTGTTTTCTCTCCAGACCAAGTTCTTTGAGAAAGAGGAAGGAATCACCAGCTGTCAGCTGGTGTTCCTGCTTCTGCCTGCACAGACCATCTTCTGTGGGCAAACGCCAACAGCAGCGCAGTGCCAGGGAGCCCTCACACGCAGAACTCGTGGTCCTGGCAGGTAAGGGTGCAAATCCAGCTTTCAAAACACTGCTTGTCAGCAACACAGGTAGAATTGATGCTTTCAGTGGGCTTGTACCTGCTTCCGGCATTCAAGCCCGTGCCTGACATCTTCAGCTGACCCCTGTTTTCCCAAAGGAGCCTCTCAAGCTGTTTGAAACCTACTTGACAGGCAGCACCAAGCCTTTGCCTCCAGGGGCAGAGAGAGTTTGACACTAACCACTGTGTATCCACTCCTTCCTAGGTGAATCGAGCCCTTGTGAAGCCAGAAGAGCCGGGTCAATTGCTGATTGCTCAGAGAGTGCTTCCATCAATGGAGAGCTCATGGGAAGCCCAAGTCACTGCACATCCAATGTCAGCCTTGCATGTGACAGCAGCGACGGAGAGAAGGAGGAGATCGTGTTTGAAGCGCTCATTTCTCCCAGCTCTCCCGAAAGGGCTTCCCCGAGCCTGACAGAAAGCACAGTCACCAGCCTGGACTGTGGCCCGGTGCCTCTGCAGTGCAGCCCAGCCCAAACACAGCCCGAATGCCCCGACAGCGACACCTCCAAGCAGGACCAAGGCAGTGTCGCTGAGGAGAAGCCGAGCGTCATGGAGGGGGTCTTGGAGCCAGGCTGCACTTCAAATGACAGCCTTCAGAGTGACAGCAGCGACGGAGAGAAAGAGATTGTTGTTGTTCAGCCAGTCATTTCTCCCAGCTCTGCTGAAGGGGCTGACGTGAGCCAGCAAGAAAGCACAGACACCAGCCTGGACTGTGGCCCGGTTGAAAGCAGTTAAAAGTTAATGAAGTTAAAGAAGGTATCAGCATTAGGACAGTGGGGCAGAAGAGAACGGCACAGGTATCGCACACGGTTTCTACAGTGCTGGAGGTGAAAGGGGGACATTGGCTTTCCCCTCAGAGATTTCTGAAGTAGCAAGCCATTCGAGTGGAGCAAGATGATGGAGAAATAACAGTAACCAATATTGTAAATCCAGCTGCTTTTCTTAGTGGAATTAAAAGGAGAACCCGTGTCTCACGACGGTTTAGAGACTATGAAAGCAGTCTATTCCAGTCACAGAGACTTGAAAGAAGAACCACTGGAGGATGCGGAAGACACCTGGTACACAGACGGGAGCAGCTTTGTTCGACATGGGAAGTTAAAGATATGGACGGATTCAAAATATGCCTTTAGTGCTGTTCATGCACATGGAGCAATATGGAAAGAAAGAGGACTGTTGTCAAGCCAAGGGACAGGTCTTAAACACGCTGAAGAAATAGTCAGACTCCTGGAGGCAGTCCAACAGCTGGAGAAGGTTGCTAAAATGCACTGTTGATGCCACCAAAGGGGAAACAGTGCTGAAGGAATGGGAAATGCGCTGGCTGACAGAAAGCAAAGTGAGCGGCAGAGGGTGAGGTGGTGGAGGCTTCCTTGATTCCAGATGGTAACATGCAGGAGGATGGTGAGCCAAAGCACTCAAAAGAGTATTGGAACTTGATAAACGATTTGGAAGGGCAGGTAAAAGAGGAAGGATGGTCCTTTCCACCACAAGGGAAAAGAATTTTTCCAGCAGCCATATGATGGGCTGTGGTGACTGAAGATAGGAAAACTCACTGGGGAGCAGAAGCATTACATAAATATCTTGTTCAACCAGTGGTCACACGAAATTGGTATACTGCCATTAGGCAAGTGACCCAGCAAGGTGAAGTTTGTTTACCAAATAATCCTAACACAGGCCACAAAGTTCAGTTAGGGCAAACAGGGAGAGAAATTATCCAGGACAATAATGGCAGGTAGATTTCTCAGAGCTCCCAAGAAAAGGGGGGTACAGATACATGTTAGTTTTAACAGATGCCTTTTCAGGATGGCCTGAGGCATACCCGTGCCGGACTAACCAGGCCAGGGATGTAACAAAAGTTTTGTGACAAGAAATAATTCCAAGGTTCTGGGTGCCGGGAACAATGTCTTCAGATTGAGGCCCCCATTTTATTGCTAAAATGGTTCAACAAATCAGTACTTTATTGGGAATCAATTGGCAGTTGCATACACCTTACAGGCCACAGTCAAGTGGCCAGGTGGAAAAGAGGAACCATTTATCTAAGCTGCAAATACTAAAAGTTGCCCAAGAGGCTGGGATTCCATGGTTGCAAGCACTGCCTCTGGCACTTGTGAGAATTCGAAGTAAACCCCAACCAAGGAAGGATGAAGCCCATATGAAATTCTCTATGGGCGACCTGTGCGGTGCCTCTGCAGTGCAGCCCAGCCCAAAGACAGCCCGAGTGCCCCGACAGCAGCACCTCCAAGCAGGACCAAGGCAGTGTCACTGAGGAGAAGCCGAGCCTCTTGGAGGGGGACTTGGAGTCAGGCCTGCAGTCCCAGGCACCAGGCAGCAACACGAGCTCTGAGCCACTCTCTCCTCAACAACAGAGGATGAATCCTATCTTTCCCCGGACCTCTCCCGTCCTCCTTTGTCCGATTGAATAAAGGCACTCTGGTGCTCAATCAACGCCTTGACTGTGTTGCGAGTCTTCATTCACAGGGACCGGGATGAATGCAAGAAACAGCAAGGCAGCTCAGCTTGCAACGCTCTGGCTGTGGGGTGCATGCAGCAGAGCTCTGGGTGTGTTCCCGTTTTGCCTGGCTTTGTGATGCCTGCAGTGAGAGCTCTGTTACCGTTTTGTAGGGGAGCAAATAGTCGCTAGCATCCTGGATGCTGCTCATGAAAACTCCAAGCTTCCTGGCTGTGGCTTTGTGATGCTTTTCAGGGCCTCTTGATGCTCTCCGCTGCTTACAGTGCCCAGAAGGCCTCCTTTTTGTCAGCATCATCAGCTTTCTACTCCTGGTCAGGTGACCTATGATATACACTCATAAACGTGTCACCTGTATTAGCCCACTCATTATTTCATACCACCTAGTTCCCCACTTGTTCATCATTCATCCTCAGGTGGACCTCAATACTTTCTGGATGCTCTCCTACATAATAGAAACCTTCTTCCTCACAAACCTATCTTTCCTAAAGAGGATAGAGCCATCCATGACAACAAAGCAGTCATTTGAGCTATCCTGCCATGTCTCTGTGACTACAGTAATATTGTAGTCCTTGGATTGCACACAGACCTTTAGTTCCTCTTGTTTATTTCCCATACTCTATGCACTTTAGTACAGGCCCTTGAGGGAAGCAGTGGGTGCAGGTACCCCTAGAGGAATGTGAGAAGATTTCCACTGATCTGTTGGCAATGCTATCTTCTCTGAGAAGTTCTCACTAAATCCTAAATTCCCTACAGCTTCCTAGAATGACAACATTTCCTGGCCCTTCTCTGTCACAAGAGACTACATCCCCTTCACATATCATGTTTAATTTAAAGCTCTGGCATTAAAACCAAGCAGCTTACTGCCCAGAACAGTTCTGCCCTAACTGCTCAGTTGCATTCCATCTGACACCTACATACCGGTCTCTCAAAGGCTGTTACGAGATCATAGTATGCAAAATGCTGATCTCAACACCATCCCCTCAACCAGTAATTTACCTGACCTATTCTTTTCCTCCTTTCTAAGTCCCAGCCATCAGACAGGACAGTGGAGAGTACTACTTGTTCTCCCATTCCTTTCAGTGTTTTTCCTAGGGATATAAAATCCTTTTTAAGTTCTGTAATTTCCTAATTGCAGCCTCTTGTGACCCTACTAGAATGACAACAAGGAGGCAGTAGTCTTGTTTTATCAGATGCAGAAGGGTCTTTTAACATCTTTACCACATACACCTAGAAGACAGAAAACCTCTCTGGAGAGATTATCTAGGTTTGTAATGGGAGCCTCAGTGTCTCCAGCAAGAAGTCCCCATTTACTAAGAGTCTATGTCCTTTTTTTTCTGGTGGCACCAGTTTTAATACGATTCCTTTGTTGTCCGTGCTCCACATGCCTGGGGTGATCTATGTATCACTGTGCTCCTTCAGTATTGATATTTGGTAAACTAGGGAAAGAAATTGGATTTACTGGATACTGGATCAAATTCCAAATCTGAATGAGAAATATTTTCCTTCTGAGAATGGGTATTGATATGGAAATAAAAGATCTATAAGAGAAATAGAAAAAATAAATAAATAATAAATGTTTGTGTGTTTTTGAATGGACAAAAGAATCTCATCAAAAGGTGGCAAATTATATGGTGTTGTCAAAGAACAGCTTAAAAGAATAAATGAAAGTTACATTATGGTGACACTAGAAGGCAGTTTTCTCAGAAGGAGTGTTGAAAGTGTGATAGAACCATGTTCATGTTTAGAATTTGTGGCTAGAACCTGGCAAAAACTACTTATACTAGAAATATGAATTTCTACAAAGTTAGCTAAATATTAATGTGATGTGCAAAAGGGAAGAGATAGCAGGACGATGACATCAGCATTAAAACTGTATAAGAAAAGGTATAGCATTTAACATGTTCAAGTCATAAATACATAACAACATTAGAAATTATTTTTCATCCACTGTATAGGGAAATATATGACAACTGTGATACGGAGAAGAGAGACTGATTGCATCCTCATGGACTTTTGTTTTCAAGAAGAAATCATGATTACTTCTGAAAGAGATGGGCAGAGTCTGAGTTGAACTGCTAACGATGTCAGAAAATTGTGGTGCTTTGTTACGGGATATTTCAAGGAAACTTTGTCTCGTGTAAAATTTTAAATAAAATATCAGAAAAAAAAAATTTAAACTTACTGTTATCTTCTTGTAAAAACAATCAAAAAACAAACAAGCAAGCAAGCAAAAACCAAAGGGATTGCTTCTTTACTGCCACTTGCAGAAATTTCGAGTTTTGTGGGAAACATAAAACATATATAACAAAACAAATCAAACCTAACAGGATCTAAAAGGCATTTCTTCCCTTTCATTATATAATTTAACTAAATTTCTTAATTTATTTTTTTTAAAGTATAATAATGTTATATTTCTTGTCTCTGATAACATTCTAGTATTGTAAACCAGTGAAGTATTTCAAACAATATTTCCAGAAAGATCTTTCCTTTTTAACGTCTTTTTTTCTGTTGAGTTTTGTTTTTTTATTTCCTTCAGCCTTCCTTCTTCATTTTCATGTCTCAGTAATTCTTTTTGCTTCATCACTGCATTTGTGAACCAAGTCACCTGACAAAAACAAATCCACAACTGCTGTAAGACAGAGAGCTCTCCTAAAGATAACAGGCATATTTCTAAGAAAGGTGGCCATTTGAAATAGAAAAATGATGGAACGGATACTTGGGGAAAGTAAAAGAATTTACTTTGTGACTACAGGTTATTTCTGTTTTCTACTCTGGATTTCCTAAACCCTTTATTTTTCTGCTAAAGTGAAAGGCGCATTAAAAAAAAAAAAAAAAAAGGATTCTGAGTAGAAAGGATTCACTCAGAATGGTTTCAGAAGACAGAGCTTTCAAAATAATAATGAATAGTCTTGATTCCAGTTACCCCTCTGTGACATAACTGTTTGGTATAAAGGAAATCTTATACAAAATACTGATATTAGAATATAAATTATAATATAAGCTGCTATTACCATATAGATGAACATGGTGGCTTTAAGGGAAGTTATGAAATTCTCAGCCCAAAAACTCTTGGAGAGGTCTCAGTGTGTTCTTGAAACATACCCATGAGACTGACCTGCATGTAACATACTGTGGGAATAATTGTTTTTAGCAAAATGAAAATGGAAGGAGAAAGGTGCTTCTATCTCTACCTCAGAGGCTTGAATTCTCATCTTCTTTCCCAGGAGATCATTCTAATGACTGTATTACTTAGTTTTCTTGGTATGTATTCTCAGTCTCCTTCTTGAAGTTATTTCATTCTGCAAGATAAAATGAAATATTCATCAAGCCAGCTAGAAAGAATGAATAAGCAAGATTGCTTTGTCTGTTGGGTTGGGCAGCCATATGGGAGAAGAACACATGGGTTCTGGTCCCTGCTCCAATAAATACTTAATACATAGCAGTGTATAACTTAGGGAGCAAGTCCACACAAGGCAGGTAGAGACATAAATGTTTTGTGAATCTCGGGAGGATTTAGGCATAAAATAGATATCTCACTCTGTCAAGACTGGAGTTCTTGGCATGCTCAGAACAGAACTTTAGATACCAGGGGAACCTCATTGTCAGAAATATTCAAGAGTATGCACAGAAGGAGCCTTGAAAATAGGAGTTTTAATATGAGAATCTGAGGTCTTTGTAGACATGATCTTAAGTAATGATTTTATTTTTGGTTATTTTATTCACTTTTGGTTATTTTATTCACTTTTTTTCTCAGAATACACGCTTTTCTTGTGGACTGAGGAGTTGGAGTGCAAGCTACTAAGCAAAAATCTGGTAGAATATATGGCCTCTTTCTGATATATTTGCAAAGATTGTAACTAGAAGGAAGAAGAACACATTACTGTACCTCAGCATGTAGTTTTCCCTGTTCCAGTGCTTAGGAAGAAATCTCCATTACAGTCTGGGATGGAACCTGCTCACATAGCTAAATATGCAGGTTTATACAGTTGTAGCTACATCCATATGCACTTGAGAGGATAGCCAATTGTCTCTCTTTTTGTGGGAGATATTTAATGGCTTTTTATCAAACATCACAGAAGGTCAGAAGGGAGATGTATGGTGATAAACTAACAAGAAAATTGTTCTAACAAAGCATCTGTGAGCAACTGCTTGATCAAAATGACAGACATCAATCAGAATAATAACTTCAAATATGAGATTTTCAATTAACGAGGGAACATAAATAAATGTGTCTGGAAAATAAGCATAAGGGATTTGGGAAGGAGACAGCACATACATAACAAAAGAGGGAGAGAGTAGCAGCAGGAAGAAAAACGAACTGATATGCACAAAGCAGTGTGCACAGAAGCAGACTTACAAACAGGTCTGTTGGGAGATACACAGATAAACAGAAGCATTACAAATATTGTCTCTTGCTTGCATGCAAAAAATTTTTTTGCTAGAGCTTTGCAAATACCTTACACTGCACTTTACACTGAAAGGTAAAAAATAGAAATAATAATAATAATTCAATCTCTCTGCTATGCAATCCCTCCCCTTTCAAAAATTTCTTTAACACAAATTGCCTACAAGACATGTTTATCAAAAGTGTAATCAAACAGAGAACGGAGCAGCGTATTCAGACTGAGTGCCTCTTTTGCCATTTCCTTACATCTGATGTTGTCATTTGCATCAGTGGAAAATGGGTGTAAACTGCAGCTTGATCAGAAGGACGGAATTTTATTTTTACTTTGCACAGAATGATGGCAGTAAGAACCAACTCACAGTCTCAAACTTATAAAATTAAAGATACCACCTCTGACTCAGAGGTACTTTGATCTGCAAGTTGCTGAAATACGGAAGATAAGCAGAAGGTATTATTATGTACAGATATGGCTCTTGTAGTCTCATCAGAGTAATTACTATCAGAGTGGTTCCTAGGACAGATGGATCTTTGGTCTAACATGTCATGGCTTTTGCTACCACAAAGATCTTTAATGTGTGGGCTTCAATAATCGTGGTTATTTAGAAATAGAATTTAGATTTGCTATTCTCAAAGATTCTCAGCTCTGTTCTTGTTTTATATGGGTTTTTAACAATTTTTCCCTGACTATATCAAGGTTTGAAATGAACCAGAAAATTCAGGGATGAGGATTAAGTGAAACCCAAAACTCTGAATGAGAATACAGGAGGAAACTAAGACCTGTAGGTCTCAATAAACAAACCTCCTTGTATGAATCATCCTGTTCTAATAGTAATATATTGAATGTATCACTGTGGAGAGAGGAGTTGGAAGGAAAATAGTCAGTCTATGTATTGTTAGGTTTTCAGAGATGTATAAGATTTATTCATGAAAATAATACTTTTTATTTTTATTTTAGCAAGGATGGAGTCTTGCTTTGGACAACACTACCAGATATTAATGATTTCTTTAAGCAAAAATGCATGACATTTTTAGCAGACCATGTGAGGAAAGAGTCCCTCTGTGTCCCATGTATTATTTGGATAACCTTTCATTTAAAACAGGAATTCTGATGGAGGTGAATTTATTTCATAAATGTGCTTTAAGTGACTGCATGTAGGCAAGATTTTAGATCATAAGTGTCACTGGATGTGAATAAAAAATCAGGATAAAACAAAATGTTTTATGACACAGAGTAGATTTATGACACAGAGTGAGGAGTACTAGGAAGTGTTGATGCAAATATACATAACTTCTTCATTCAGTTTCTCTTGTACCTTCTAAACATCAGTTTTGCAAAAGACATTCTGAAGATGTATCTATTCAACTATATTTCAAGAGAGTTTGTAAATGACATCAAAACAGGAGGAGCTGTTGATGGTTGCAAGAGCAAAGAGACTTTTTCAGAGAGATCTTGACAAATTAGCAGGCTGGTCAGTCATCAACAACAAGAAGTTTAACAGGAAGATGTGCCAGATTTTCCACCTGGGATTGTGCAATCCTAGATGCACAAACTGAGGAATGAATGGCTGAAGAGCAGACCTGAAAAACGAGATCTGGGGTCTCTAGCTAACAGCAAGCTGAATACAAGTCAGCAGTGTGCCGTTGCAGACAGAAGGTCCAACTATACCTTGAGGTGCACCATGCTCACCACCGGCAGCCAGGTGAGAGAAGTCATTCTAAATGATGTGGGTTTTTTTTGTTTGCTTGGGTGTTTTTGTGCTTTTGTTGTTGCTGTTTGTTTGTTTGTTTTTGTTTGGTTTGGGTTTTTTGTTTTTGTTTTTGTTTTGTTTTGTTTTGATTTGTTTTTTTCCTTGGTCTTTACTGGCTTCCCTGAAGCTCACTATCCTGAGTCTCTAGATGGGAACTGGGGTAGTAAGGGCAAGTCTGAAACTGCCTAATGAGACTGAATGTATACAAGTATATGGGGCCAAATGACATGCATCCTGGTGTCCTAAGGGAGTTGACTCGTGGTTGATGAGCTGTTCTCCATCATATTTAAAAAGTCGTGGCTGTCAGATGAAGTCTCCAGGGACTAAAAAAAAAAAAAAGGAAACATCACTGCCATTTACAAGAAAGGGAGGAAGAAGGACCCAGGGAACTACAGGTCAGTGAGCCTCACTTCTGTGTGTGGGAAGATTATGGAACAAATCTTCTTAGAAGACATGTTAAGGCACAAGAGCGATGAAAGGTTTGGTTGTGTCCAACCAAAGAGAAGGTGACTGATGTCATCTACATGGACACATGCAAGACCTTTGATGTCGTCTCCCATCATATCTTTATCTCTAAATTGGAGACATATGGGTTTGAGAGGTGAACTATTAGGTGGATAATGAATTGGTTAGCAGGCTGTAGACAAAGGAATGTGGTGAATGGCATTATGTCAAGATGGGAGCCAGTGATGAGCAGTGTTTCACAGGGGTATCTCTTGGTACCAGTACCCTTCAGCATATTCATCAGTGACACTGATGATAGGCTTGAGTGCTTGTGGAAAAGAATAGTTCGCAACACAGAGCAATTATTACATTTTATAAATGAAGCTTACACACTCAGTCTCCTATTCTTTATATGTATAAAGTGAAATAAGTACAACTCCTGCACATTTTTTCCTCCAGCCACTTTGCGTATTGTTCACTCTTGTTCTCAGCTTTGCCAGTGAGAAGTTTGTTCCCAAGAAGTGGTAGAGCAAAAAGTATACCTAATGTGACTATACAGTGTGTTGACATTCATATTTAGTCTCTAAAAGTCAAGTCATTTTAGAGGAAAGGAGAGTAAAATTTGCTATGTAATGCACTGAGACATTCCTATATCTCTGACTGTGTTTCATGACAGATCTTATAAAAGATTGTAAATTGCTATCTGTTGAAATATAGGAATTTAATGGATTCCATTAATACACACACCCTCACATAAGAGATTTTGCAAGCCAGAAGATATGATCAGTCAAACAGCTTTAATAGTTATTAATTACAGTGGCTCACTATTTATTCCTCACCGACATAGAAATGTTAAAGTATATTAATAACAGTTGTGGATGGTATGCATAGAAGAAAGGAAACAGACATTTTCTTCTTCTGTGTAATAATTCAGAGAGTTACTCAGTGCTTTAAACTATTTGTTAGACCTTTTCAGATAGAGGACACTTTGTTTTTTCTACACATTTCAGAAAAACATAGGGACATGGCTGCACAAATTTTTCTCTTCTTTGGATTTTTTATTGCTTGGGCAGAATCTAGAACATTTCAGTTTATATTTAACTTGTGTAAAAGAGTCCAAGATATGGTACAAATTTATTACAAAACTTTTTAGACACTTTAAATCAATCAATCTATCAATGAATCATGATGTTTTTACATTATCAGATTAATTGTTCAGTTCCTAAACCATAACCTTTTACAAGAATGGAAGGACTCAAAACTCAAGTATTGAAATTTATTAAAAATATAATCACTGCACATAAGACAGACTAAAAATGGATAAATCTGAGCTATTATCACAACAGCCCTTATTTCAATTAAAAAATCAGAAAATAGTAATGAATCTTATTAGCTAAAGAAGTTTAATGGATGTGCTAAAATCCATTCTAATCTCTCTGGAGTTCAAATTCAGGAGTTTGAAATGGCCATTGTGCAAAGTAAGTGAATAAACTCATACCCTCAGATGAGAAAGATTTTAAATACACACATACCTCGTTCTCTGTTATTACCTCTAACTAGACAGGACTTCACTAAAGGCACTGTGACTTAGGAAACAGAATATTGTTTCCTGATGGGAAGAAGTGGATATTGAGTTCCTCTGTGTCTGTTTTCAAATTTGTGAAAAAGATAAGTTAGATTTAGTCATCTGTTTTTCAGATCTGCTGTTTTCCAGCTCCACTGGTATAAAAAGACAGTTTCATTAATTGTAAATCACAGACTTCATTATAAAAACTCTTAAGAGTATCTCTGACATTACATCTCCCCACTTTCCAACTGTTCATATGAAACACAAAAGTTAAGGAGTAAACAGATTTTAAGTAAAAATCATTTGAATTTGTTCATAACACATGTTGTCTGCAGTCAGTGAAACAAAGGTTTATACAATATTGTATTACATACATAACCAGTAAAATAGAGTAATCTAGTAGCATATTAGCTATTCCCATGTAATTTTCCAGATCAATACTTTTATCTAGGTGTCAACATACTCAGCCAAGGAGCCAAAAAATAGCACATGTTATACTAAGTGTTGAAGTATGAGTAGAAGAAATCTTTGCAATTGCTGTCCAGACTGATATTTATCACTTGGGCTAAGTCTCTTCTCACCTAAACCTAGATATAAATTAGGTATAATTTATTGCTTTGTGGTTTTCTTCTTTGCTGCATACTGGTGCATTGGATTATTTCTTTTGTCTTTTCACTAAAAGTATACAATTTGAGTATATAACTGGACACAAATATATCATCAGGGAACCTAGTAATCACTGGTTTGCATTGCAGTTCTCATATTTATATGTGTATATATATATATAAATGGTATTGTCTTAATGCGTAATATTACAGCGATTTAGTTGCTGATATACATAACATGCAATTAAATAAAACACCATAATAGCAACTATCCCCAGATTTGAGCGGTTGATCTGCAAAGACATTTCCTCCGTGATTTTAATGCTCAGCTCCTATGAAATTAGGGAGGAACTAAATATTTCTGAGCTCAGGGGGAAACAAACAAACAAAACAAAACAAAACAAAACAACAAAACAAGCAACAGCAACAAGAAAAACAACCCAGAAGTTACTATAGCCAACATGAACTAAATGAATTAATAGCTTACCAAAGAGTGAATTAACGAAACAGAAATCTAGGGGCTGAAAGGGACCTTTAGAGATGTTTCAGTCCAACCCCAACTGTAGAGATAGAGTGAAACATATCTTTTAACTTTGGGTGTATATTGTTCTTAATGCTCAACCATGGTGCAAGTTGCCTATAGATAATCACTGTGGGGATAAAAAAAAAATCTTATTTTTGATTATATAAAAAAATAAATAGAACTTTTGAAGAGTACATAACCTTGGTTTCAGTAAATAAATAGCCTCTGCTTTGTGGTGTCTGAGTGTCTGTATCTTTCATAATGTTAAGAAAAAATTGATAACAAATATTTAATAACATCAAATCACATTCAGACTCACATAAGTGTGGAGTAGACCATTCAAAGTTCAGTGTTATGACTAATTTATTTCTGGGCTGCTACTTGCAAAATTCAGAGTATGTCTTTGCTTTATAATGTTTGGTATAAAATGCTTCTAGCATTTGGAGTACAGAGTATTTTTAACTTATAAAAATATTATTCATAGCTGGAATGGCTAGGGGTTTGTTTTAATATTATTGTATGTTACCTTACATTACAGTATGGTATGTTACACTGTTACATTTTATTACCTTACCTTATGTTATTTTATGTCAAATTTTATGTTATATTTTAAGCTACATTTTCATTCTGTAACCTCAGCAGACTTTGTTGCCCAAGTACAAAACAGATATTGAGAATAATTTAAATGTAACTATATTTCCATTAAATCAGACTTGTTTTTATCTTTATGATTTTTTTCTGAATGTCAGGATTTGTGACGTTGTTGCCTAAAAGGAATATTTCAAAGGTTGCATGTCTCACTGATGCTGATAAGCTCTGAAGTACGTTTTTGTCTATTTTAAGATAAGTTGATTAGCATGACTGTATAGAGCAAGACTTTCCAAGTTTTTGTAGCCTGGGAAGCATCTGAAGTGACACTTTGCAAAGGAAGGTTCTGTTATAAAGAGAAAACGTTAAGACAAAGAGAGGCAGTAGAAGGGTGATTTCTTCATTCTTCAACAAAAACAACAACAAAAAATCAACAACAACAACAAAACCCACCTTATTCATCTTTCAAACACTAAAACCACTTATTCAAAAAGGAGAAAAAAGATGAGCCTGATTCTCAGCTGGCAAAAGTAGGAACAGTTTCATTTAACATAATTAAACCACTACAATTACATTTTTCTGACAATTAAGACTTCAACTGCATAAATATTTTCACTGATCTACTAAATAATAATAATAATAATAATAATAATAAAATTAGTCTGCCTGTCTGTCCATGCACACATTACACTTCTGCTTACACACAGTATTTTCATAGAATAAATAGCTGTCAAAGTCAATTTATCATCAACAAGTTTCAAATAATGATTAAAAGCATGAAATTAAGAGGTGAAAAAGAAAAGAAAAAGAAAAAAGAAAAAAAAAGGAGAAGAAAAAGAAGCCACTCCTTTATTAGCATTATGTTATACAGATATGTTAGCATCTGTTATACAGATATAACTGATTCTTTGGTGCTAGGAGAGGCTACTATAGCCCAACAATCAAAGAGAAAATTCACCAGAGGTATGGTCACGAAGTTTGGAACACTCATCATCTCACATGCCAGGAAATTCATGTAAATACTGTATTTCCATGACCAGATCTGGTCACTACATGCGTCAAATGGATAGTCAGTGAAGTATCTACCTAGATCAGATATTATATGATCTCTGTACCTTGGACTATATGTATTTTTCATCTTGCATGATACTGAGCAGATGGACCTTGATTTTCAAAGATACTGAGCTCTTTTCAAAGCCTCTCCTGTTGTGGAAAACAAACAAATAAATAATTAAATAAAAATTGAAGTGACTATTTTACTATCTCAGTTACAGCTCACTTTTAATGCTGTTTTCCCAGAGCAACAATTCACAGATAAAGACTCTCACATCAAACCAAATTGTACATGGATGACAACCCTGACTTTTAGACCAACACTGTAGGTTTGATTTAAATGCACAGAAATAAGTAGGTTCCCATTGCAAGTCTATATTCTGCTCAGCAGGCTATGATATAACATCACATATGGAAAATACCATCACATCCTACTGTTTTTCATGTAGAATAGTGAGCTAGAGGCCAGGTGTCCAGATATCAATTTTCTTAACTTTTACAGTATTAAGTCTTCCCCTCAGATATTAATCCCGTGGAAAATGATGTTTTGACATTTGAAGAGACATCTATTTCTGCAGCAGTTATATTCCTTTTCTCCTAGTCTGGGGGAATTTCTTCTCTTAGAGGGTCACTTCAATTGAACAAGAGAAACTAGAAAAATGTTCCCTTCTGGCAGGACAGGTGGACATTTTATGCTCCAGGACTATTCAGTAATGATCTTTGGCTGCGTATATACACATAGAAATATCAGTTAGCTGATAATGTGAAGACAAACAGGATGAGAAACATAATTTGTTACTCAGACGCTGTTCTTTCACAGACACTCTTCACTGGAACAAACTTTTCAATATTTGTCAACACTGAAGCACAAGACACATACCTCAACAAATAGTCTTTAGAAAGCAGTACAATTATCATTGTGTTTCATCTTAATAAAAATGCAAAAACAGATGTCACCATGTAAAAGACTAAATAATCCATAGTCAGTGTAAGAGGAGACTTTCACAAGCTCTCTTCGGTGCTTGTTGCTGTTTACTTTTCCCATTTCAGTTTCATCCTTTAAACTTCAGTGGTAGGGTAACATTCCCCAAACAGAGTGATGTGTATGTTCTTGATCAGAGTTTTTTGTTTATTTGTTTGTTTGCTTTTAATTCATTTTTTGTTTCCTTTTATTTTGTTTGTAATCTCAATATTCATTTTTACCCTTTTGATAGTTTGTATTGTGTTTGTTGTTATAACTTTCATAACCTGAGTGAATTATTTAGAACCATAAAGCTCACTGATGCTTAGTGTTTACTTGTGACAGAGATATCAGAAAGGATATATACGTGTAACCTTTGCTCCTTCAAAAATAAATTTCTTTCTTATGTACAGTCAGCAAGTGCATTGCAGAAACAAACAAAAAATCAACATCTTTTATGTTCTGATTTGAAAAAAAAAAAAAAAAGGTAACTGATTGATTTCAACATAGATTCTCACACAAATAGCATTGTTTAGTTTTTTAATGAAGAGAATTAGATTGAAAAACAATATCAAGTTTTCACTTATAAAAGCTGAAAAGGCAAGAATATTTGTTACAACTAAAAAGTTATTAAGTTCATTCAAGATCTTTTCATCTAAAAGAACAAGAAAGTTCATTAAGTTCATTTGTATGTATACAGATTGTCTCTCCAGTGACTGTCTCCTTGTACTCCCTCAAAAAACAAAAAAACAAAAAAAAAACACCAAACATTTAGATTTGTTTGAATTTCTTTTTTTTTTCTTTATTTTCTTTAGATTTATTTTCTTCTAGAACACAACAAAAACAATCATACAAAATAACTTCATCTCTTTTCAGTTCAAATCTGTACTTTCCTACTTAAAGGTAGGCCTTAGTGTTAAAGGTTTGAAATCCACAGTTTAATCTTGATCTTACTTTCAGCAGTTTTGAGCACACATGAACTCGCATACATGGACTGCAAGTTACAAAACTTGCAAGATCAGGCCTCTTTCTCTAAATTATCAGTTCCAAAATCCTCTGATGTTTTATCCTCCATTTATTCCTACATGGGAATTATATCAATCTTAATTTCTGTGGCACAAGAAACTACTGCAATATTGGGTGGGATGTCTAAGTCAAACGGTGCTTCTGTGCTCCTTTGCTGCTTATAGAATCATACAGTCATTTGAGTTGAAAGGAACCCTTCAAGGCCAAAGTAGTCCTTTTTGTTTTACATCTGCAATTTTACTCTAGGTAAAGAAAGCAAAGGCAGGTAATGTGAACTGTTGGCCTTAAAATATAACATGCTTCCCCTTTCCATGTAAAGCAGATAAAATATTATGTGATGTTCAGAGAGGCACTTCCAATATTTGGTCTCACTCTCCTGTAAAATAGGAATAATAGCATTTCTGCATGTTCGTTGTAAGGATGTAAAAGAACAATAGTTTAACGGACCACATTCATGTTTATTTTGTTGATTTTTCATCTCTGATGATAGCCAGTAGACAGTTGGGGTAGAAGAGAATAAAGACAGTTCTATTTTGTTTTTGTTTGAAGGAAAGTGTCTACCTTGTCTTAAATGTCAATACATTAAATATCTATTGTCTGGGTGACCCAAATTGACTCCTTTTACTGCAAGCATGTCCAGGGCAAGATTAATTTAATCTCAGAGGAGGAATGAGAGAGATGGCTTGCCCTGTCAAGATGATGGTACCATCTCTCCACTTCGATACTTCTTGACATTCATCTGGTTTAATATGTCTCACCTTTTTGTCTTCAGAGGAAAATAGCAGTGTTCAGATCGTTAACAGACCTGAAGGGGATAGTTGCCAGTAGACACTTACAGCTTCCAGTATATCATGGTCCTCACTTCTGGCTCATCTAGTAACGTCTAGTAACATATCACTTATCATGACAAAAGAAAATCCTGATATCTGCTTTCAGGCATAAGTCACACGTCTACAATGACCATTTTGTACAAGGAAGGACTATAGGACTCAGCCGTATAATAAGAGCTCTCCTATAGTTGTGTTCTAGTGAACTTGAGAGAGTTCTGACAACAAGGAAGGTAGAAAAGGATAGAAAGAGAGAAAAGATGGCCTAACAACACAGTGGGCAAATGGTCTCACATGCTTAATGGAATAATTAAGCCATTGTAAATGAAAATGCCTCTTTGATTGATATCAAACACTAATGAACTTCATCAGATCTTCTTCTCAGTTCTCTCTCTTCTACTGTTCATCCTGCAAATCCTGCTGTTATTCTCAAATATTTTGTGACACTGTACTTTCTCAGCTTTTTATTACCTGGCACTTTCCAAAGCAAAAACAACACTGTTCTCCCACTATGCCATCAGCCAGAGTCTATACTTCACAGTCTCTGGGGACATTTCTTTTGCTCAAGCTCTGTAGAAAATATTTGTCTGTATAAAGAGGTAGCAAACACTTGCAGAATGACCACTGTCCTTTAGGAAAGTCGAAGCTTAGATTAACATTTTTTAAAAGCCTTAAATCTCTGAAGAAATTCTCATAAAATTCAATGGAAAGGAAGCATCATAAAGAATGCTTATGGCCCAGCTGCCAAGATGTGAACCAGATTTAATCAGGAAGCCACAAAAATGAATTTAACACAAGTTTTGTCAGCATGCGGTGCAGGCAATGATGAGATGCATTCAAAATCTAATAAACACAAATGTACCATCTCTGGTTTAGGAGGCCTGTAAACATGCAGACCTATAGGTTGTTAAGGAAGGTTCATGATAGCTTAATCTGTTTTTGTACTTATTTTTAGGTCTCCACAAACTATCATAATTTAAAACAAAACAAAACAAACAAACAAACAAACAAACAAAACCTAGTAGGTTAGCTGAACATTAATAAGAGTTCTTAATAGAATTTCTATAGTTATTGTTTAATAACAGAGATAACTTTCATAAATATATATATATTTACATATTCATTTAGGTTTAACACAACACTAGTATGTCTCACCCTGTAGGGCAAACAAGACATTTCTTCATTAGCTTCAACAAGGTAGGATAGGAGTATCCTACATCAAGACAAACTGCTTAGTTTTATTTATATGTTATCTTTTGTTTGTTTGATCTTGAGCACTCTGAGTAGCAGCTGTTTAACTCTCCACTCCATTGCCAATGAAACAAATGAAACTTGATTTTTTTTTTATTTTTTTTTTTTATTTTTTTTTTTATCACTGGAAATCAACTTTTGAAAAGCTTTTTAAATATCCAGGTAGGTGGCCTCAATTTGACTCATCAGATGTCACAGCACAGATAATGCAGAAAACAAAACAAAAAAAGCAAAAACTTCAATCTATCTTTTCATTTCAATTTCTAATCTTCTCACCACCTACTTACTCCAGCATTACATAAAGAAAATTATAACTAGAAAGATGAGAATTGCATTCATTATCTCATTATTTCTTTTTAATTATTACTTCAATTTGTTTCTATTACAAAACACACATACACACACACACAGATGTTTATAAACTTTTGTTAAGGGAAATATATAAATAAATGAAATCTTTTGTTACAGAAAGATTAGAATAAAAAATGATCATTTTTTAAATTTTTTAAAATACTTAAAAAAAAATAAACTCCTACTTTAACTACAACTGAATGATATTTCTCCAGAACTACAGCCTCATTTTGCTTACCTATGTAAGTTCTTATGTCAGCTAGATTCTGCAACATATCTGCACAAAGGGAAAAAAAGGGGGGGGAAAAAATAGGAAAAAGAAAAAAATATTTAAAGATTTTAACCTCATTGAATGTGTGAAAGTATCAGACTAAATTTTGGATAAAAAAATCACAACTTATGCATGAGAAACTCTGAATCTTTGGAAGTTTCTCTTTAAAACTGAATTATAGCTAACAAATAAATAAATAAATAAATAAAATAGTGTCTATTCAGTGCAGATGACAGTGGGGACTTTTGTCAAAGGAAACAAGAAATAATCCAAAGTCTTTTTATCTAATGAATCTGAAGCCTGCTTTAAAAAGTTAATGAAAAGTCTCTCCATTGAATTCCATGGGATTTGGATCAAGCCCCAGATAAGCTGTTCAGTAAGAGCAACTAAAATAAATTGGGAAAAGGTTCTCTGCTTTATGAAGCCATTTTAAAGGAGGTAATGGAACAGCTGTTGCATACATAAAACACACATATCCCTTTGGAAATGCAGTTGGGCAGAGCCTTGCAGCACAGCACGAGCTGCAGGCATTGCCCTGACAGCTTCTCTGGCTGAACAGACCACTAGCCTGAGCACTAACCTCGCAGTGACTCCTCAAATCCCCCTGGCCCCTTAAAAGGAAAAACAGCTTCATTAGTTCCTCACATAAACAGCCAGAACATAAACACAACATGCTCCTTTAAAATGGTCAAATTAAGCAAGTAGAGAACCTTTTCTATATTGTGTCGAATTTAGGGGTTTTTTTGTTTGTTTTTTTATTTTCCTTGCCTTGCTTGATTTGCGTTTACACCGTCTCATTTTCGGGGCATCTATGTGGATACTTCAGCTGAACTAACTTTATTTTGTAAAGATAATTGCAGTTGCATCTCAAGGACAATTTCTCTTTCTCTCTCTTTTTTTTTTTTTTTTTTTTTTCTTTTTCTTTTCTTTTCTTTTTTTTTTTTCCTGGCTTCATTTTAAAGTAAGTATGCAGAGATCAGACTGTCGCATCAAATACTGTATGCATAAATTATTGCTACTCTTTGAGTTGTTAAGATGAGAGTTATATTAGGACTTACCTTTTTTCCACTGTTTGGAAAACATCTCCCTTTCCAGTGATTTCATGACATGAAAACCTAATGAAAGAATGAAAAAATAGATAATTTAGACTGTTTTCCTAAACTCTTTATCATTTGTCACCAAGATGTCTGAAAAACATCTGAATGATGCTTAAGGTGAAATGTGGGGACTTCACACATTCTATCTAAGGACAAATTCTGCTAAGAATCCCTAGGAATCTTGTCTTTTCCGGTGGGCTACATATGCACTTACCATTTATATGCTTACGCATGTACGTACTTATTACTGTTTTTTGTTGTTGCTGCTTTGTTTCCAAGGAAAAGGACTCCATGTAATGTCAACAAATAAAAATCAGAAATACATACTATTTAAGTCATAGGTTATAGTACTTAGAGTTACTGAGTGGAAGATATGGCCCGTACTTGTCAATATTTTCAATTGTCTTTTGCTTTCTTTCCTGACCAACATACTGCTAAGACTCAAGTTTCTGACTAGCCTTGTTTGATACCTTTTCCTGCTCCAGATGTTTACAATAGATTCAAGTCTTTTGTTAATGAGGCGCGTTTCAATTACATCTGTTTTATTTTAGTATTGTGTGAGTTATTTAATATTAGCCATAATTAATGAATCTGTAATCAAGAACTATTTTCTGGGTGAGAAATCTGAGGAAACAGAAGTACGTCAAATAGAAGACTACTGGAATTTAATAAAATATCTGAATACTCCAATGAAAGCAAACAAACAACAATAACAAAAATGAAGAACTAGAATACTAGCTTTTCAGACAAGTGGAAAGATCTTAAATACTGGGTACTGAATAAAGCAAAATATTCCCAGATGCTCTCATGGAACAGGCAACAGGACATGATGAATATTTTTTTGCCATTTTTATAAATTTATCTTGACTGACTGAAGTTAGGAAGATTTTCTAGAATTAGAAAATCAGTACCTTTGACCAGGCAGTTTATTCAGTCTCATTAATGTATTTGTAATCTAGAAGTCCGAATGCAGCAGAGTGATATAATCTCTAGAATGACTTTTTTGTGGTTCTGTGAAAACCTCTGTCATTATTACTAACAATTAGCTTATTAGAACTAATAGTATTCTAAGACTCTGTACACCATTGACTCTTTTAATTTAATTTGTTAATATCATTCATCATAGATACTGAAAATCAAATGGCTTATGCTTGCTCTTAACTGATAAGCAGTCAATTAAAACTTGAAAGCTGTCACATCCAGAAGGGACTTGTTTAATACTAGAGGTAAGTGAGTAAATCATCAGTGTTATTCTGTAAGTAGGAGGGGTCAGTGAAGCCTTGCTTTGAACAAAATGACTGTCCCATGCTGCCAGTAAGCTTATGGGGTTAAAATAAAATAAAATAAAATAAAATAAAATAAAATAAAATAAAATAAAATAAAATAAAATAAAATAAAATAAAATAAAATAAAATAAAATAAAATACAATTAAGATTCTCTAGGCTACACATTCTTGCTCATACGTGGCTTCATACTTCTTCCATGTTTTCTATTTTCTTTTTTTTTTTTTTTTATTATTATTATTAACAAAAATGTTTTGTTGTGCCTGTAGTTAGCCTTGGTTCAATTTAGAAAGGGAAATAATAATACCAAAAAAAATAAAATAATAATAATAAAAGAATTAAAAAAAAAAAAGAAAAATAAACTACTTTTAGAAATGTAGTTCTTCAGGATATACACCTATAGTGACTGACTTGCTGTTACCAGTATAAGGGCCAGACTGGTGTTAAAGCTTCCACTGCCTCTGAGCATGAAAAGAAGAAAATCTCCCATACCTTCTTATTAACAGTCTGCCTTTAAGCTGTATCAGTGCATGTAAGTTACAGGCCCACAAACAGAAGGACCATTCAGTAAGTAAGTACATGCTTTCCCTTTCAAATATTCCAAGAAAATGCAAACTAAACCTTCTTGTCAGAGGTGTGACTTTATGGCAATAATGATACAGGAAGCAGTAGAGGTGAGTTAGTGACAGAAGTTGGTGAGGGGTCTGGAGCTCAAGTTGCATGAAGAGCAGCTGAGGGAAATTGGATTATTTAGTATGGAGAACAGCAGGCCAAGGGCAGGCCTAAAAGCTCTCTACAGCTACTTTAAAGGAGGTTGTAGAGGGGTGGGAATCAGACTTTTCTTACCTGTACCCAGTGATAGTACGAGAAAGAATGGCCTCAAGTTGCAGCGGGGAGATTCAGGTTTGATGTTAGGAAACATTTCTTCTCTGAAAGACTGGTCTGGCTATGGAACAGGCTGCTGGTGGAGGTGACTGAGTCACTGTCACTGAAGGTGTTAAAGAAATGTTTAGAAACTGTACTGAGGGACACGGTTTAGTGGAAAATATTGTTGATATGTGGAGAGTTGGAATGGATATCTTGGAAGTCTTTTCCAGCCTTGGTGATTGTATGATCCTATTATCCTATGATTCTTTCCCACCCTTACAACATTTCAATATTATTATTTATTTATTCATAACATTTTAATGTGAAAATTTTTTGAAAGCTCATCTTAATTTATTACAAGAGGAATTAAAATTCTCTAAGTATATATAGATTTATTTTAGGATTTTTACTCAGAGAAGTATTTAAATTTCAGTTAAGAATGGAATCACAAGTGAAACAAAAACACTGATTGATCTGAGTTAAATATTGTTTCAATTTGTACATCAGATCCTTCTTGTCTCATTGTATATGGGGAAAAGTTAAGGTCTGAAGCATTTAAGGAAAGAAAAATAAAAAGAAAAAAAAAAAAAAGTAACATTTTTTGACCATACTTGCAAGATGAATGATTTAACACAAAAGTGAAATATATTCTCTATCACAACATAATTATGATGTTAGGAGCAATTATTTTCATATAAAATCCAACTTTAAAAAGAATCATAGAACATTTCCATTTAAAAATAATATTCCTTCCTACATGAAGGTTATCGAAAATTAAGCTTGATACCCATTATGGTCCATTAACCGAAAGAAATGAGTTGTTTTGTTTCTGTTCATGCTATAAAAATGTTTTGTTTAGAACCAAAGTAATTTTCAAAATGATACATGATGTGGTCAGAAAGTCTGAAATATAAGTATGGCTTACATTACCTTAGGCACGATACTTGTCTGTTTGCAATGAGAGATAACATTTTTTTTCTGAAGAACCCATTTGAAACAGAGAAAACAAGCAGTCAGTGACAATATTTATCATACTGAGGTGAAAAATGATTAGCTTGAAAACAAAAAACATAAAGATTTCTGGATTTCCACTGAGTTGCACAATCATATCTTTTCTATGCGCTCTGTTGGCCTCACACATTTTAATTGCTTGTAATTTTATAGATCTTGGTGAAGTACCTTAGAGGAGCACATGTGCTGTACGTGCTTGGTCTAGTCAAGACTCCAAACTTTGTTTCCTGTATTTGATATGCAATTCCTAGTGTGAAAGAGAAAAAAGCCTATAACAATCAATGAAAAATGTAATCATCATCATAATTTCAACTAAGTGTCAAAATTAAGATAAAATGAATCCATAACTTGTTCAAACAATATCAATACATCATTATTAAAATCCTAAGGTGTGCTTTTATAACTGATATTTCATAAACATATAGTGCTCATATAGTGCTCTGTTTGTTTGTTTGATTTTTTGAGCTTTTTTTTATTGTTGTTTTTGTCTCTGTAATAATTTTCTCTCATGTAAAATCTATGCATACTTGTAATCCATAATATGTAGAGATGAATGAAACTATAGCAGTAATTTCTCTTTATTTTTGTCTTTGTCTACAAGGAATGTACTGCAGAAGATGTTCCATCCCTGTTGTGATTGATGTCTGGCAAACTGCTGGGGACAATCCAGTTGGTGGGTAAGAAACACCATCTCATTTATCTTTATATCATATCTGTTGCAAATTAAACTAAAAACATAGAGTTTGCACACTAAAATGGTTACACTCTGGAGCAATGTGCCTATAAAACAGCATGCTAACAAGCACGACATAATAAATGGAATGCAATAAACTTCTATAATTTCAGCTTCTCCCAGAGGCAGATGCTGAGGCTATCACCTGTTGAGCTTCACTTGATGACTGCATAGTTGTATCTCTGAGAAAGTATTTGCTGGGCTCAGTTTATAAAAAGTGGCTACTACGACACAATAGGATAACTTCACACATGCTGCAACTGAGATAAAAATTGTAATATCAATAACAGAATGCACAGATTGTTGAATTATTGATGCTCCTGAACAGGAATAATCTGATTTATTTATTTTCAGTAGATGGCAGCACTAGAGATATGTGGTTAAACTGACTCCAGAAGCTGTTTATGAAAGAAGTCTGCTCTTTTCATATACTTTCTGACAGCACTACAGTTAAGTGCAGTACCTGAGCATCTACCAGCACGATGCTGAAACACACTGCTGCAGATGGAAACCACATTCATGAAAGAGAAGCACGGGTATATTTATTGATAACAAAGTAGTGATTTTAAAAAGCATAATTGTAAATAAAACAGTGGCTTAACAAGTTACAAAAACTGAACAAATAACAAAAGAACTACATTACTGCCAAAAAACAGAGAACCTACACCTTCATTTGGTTGCAATGGAGAACATTATTTCTAAGGCTGAGGAAAAGGCAAAGGTGCTGAATGCCTTTCTTTGTTTGTATCTTTGATTGTTAGATCAGTTATCCTTAGAGTATTCAGCCCCCAGAGCTGGAAGACAGGCATGGAGAGCAGAATAACTGCACCTCAACTAAATCGGAAAGACACAGTAACATGCTAGGCCTTCAAGAGTACTGAAGGAACTGGCAAAAGTGATTGTTCAGCTCCTGTCCATCATTCATCAGAAGTTCTAGTCATCTAAAGAGGTCTGATAGACCAGAGATTTGCTAAAGTGATGCCTATCTGAAGAAAGTATCAGAAATGGGGAACTACAGATCTGTCAGCTTCACCTCAGTATCAGAGAAGATTATGGAGCAGATCACCTTGAGTGTGATCACATGGCATGTAAGAGACAACCAGGGAATGAGGTATAGACAATATAAGTTCATGAAGGTTAGGTCCTGCTTGACCAGCCTCATCTTCTTTGACCAGGTGAGAAACCTAGTGGATGAAGGAAAGGATTTAGATTTAATCTACTTCATCTTCAGTAAAGTGTTAATGATGCCTCAGCATGGGGCACAGCAGAGAGACAGGTGATTGATTTAGGCTAGGAATTATTTTATACAGTGTGTAGGAGTCTGTATAAAGGTGTGAGGATTCAACCTCTGCTCAATTGCTGCTGGATACAGGTTGGCAGGTGATTGCACTATGGATATTGATTGTTATCATTGCATATTTGTTTCCATTTTCCCTTTTCTAACTTAGTAAATAGCTTTTATCTCAACTTACATGTTCTATTTTGTTTCTAGTTCTCTCCAACATCAGTTGGAGTGAACAGTGAGAAAACGTGTGCTATTTAGCTGCTTGCTGAGTTAAGCCACAATGAGGTGTAAGAGATCTCTGCTGCAGGTGATTTTGAGAATAATGGCCAGGCTGAAGTTTGGGCAGGGAGCACATAGTGATGCTCATCCCCATCTTCAATAGTAACACAATTCAGAACTGTGTAACTTCATTTAGAAAAGCAAAATAAATCTTATCATTGATCAATGCTATTTTATTTATATGCCCCAGTGAAAAAAAGAAAAAGAAAATAAAAATAAATAAATAGCATTAATTACCTAGTTGTACATACAGTATCAGAGACATGCATGCAGTGCGTTATCCTCCTTACACCATGGCGAGCTGAAAAGGGAGACCCTATATTTGATACAGCTGACTTAAATTAACACCTTGGATTCCTACCTTCTGCATTCCCCAAAATCATTTTGAGGTATTCAGAGTGTTGCACCTTTAAGATTTCTAACTTTTACAGTCATTACAATCAGTAGGTTAGTAGATCCCTTGAGAAAAAAGTTATTTATCACTGAGAAAGTAAAACCAAAGTGAACAAAAGAAAGCACTCATCATTTTGATTGATAGATTATGTTTTAAAAACCACCACAAACAACAACAAGGAACACAACATTATGAATTAGCATTTTAGTATTCACTTGTGTAACAGAGCACTCTGAGATAAGAAAATTCACAGGCACTAAAAAAACAAAGAAACATAAACAACCAAACCATAATTACTGTATTTTTCTAAAGTGCTAGAGTATATATCACGAGAAATGGTAAATAGTACAACATTCTAAGTTCCATGGAATACACTGGATATTGTTGAACACATTTCTGAAAATTGTAGCAGAGCCTCTTTTTTTTACCTCTGCATGTTGAAGGATTTCAATGTTGAAGATGTTCTTTGTCTTTCTTTGTTATATTTCACAGGGCTAGTTTGTATACACAGCCATCTTTCATAGTCTACAGTGACAATAACAACTCTTTTAAAGATTTTTCTTATGGTTTCAGTTTCTATAATTGCTGCCCTAATTATATATTAAAATTTTAAAAAAAGAAAAATAAAAATAGAATCATCTGTGATGACAGCTTATAGACATAAATGTTCCCTTCAAGCAACTATAGATAAGGATAAGAAAAAAAAAAAGTATCCTAACATCTCATATTGATTGCTGGGTCAATGCTGTTCTTGAAACTGTAAAATATGAATGAGCAGCCTTTGAAAAGAGTAAGATACTAGATACCTTTGATCAAATCTGGAATGCATTTCTGCCATGCTTCTCACTAAAAAGAACAAATAGAGGATAACCCTCTGATGATGAACCCTGTATCCACCAGAGCTTTCTCTCTGAATCCTAAAAACTACATATATATTGACCAAATGACAGCTTTGAGATTATATGATCACTGTTTGTAATCCATTCAATGAAGAAAACACCAAAGAGGGACAGACTTTATTTGGATCATTCTGAAGAGGCTGATTCACAATTAAGATGAGGAAATTAAACAGAGAACTTTGTAGACTGGACATGATAAAATATTTCTTAATTATGGAGAAAGTGAAAGATCCTGTCAGGGGAAAGTAAAGAAATCTCCTTATTTCCATGTGAGAAATAAAGTTTCTGAAGTGACTTACTCATTAATCTGCATAGAAGCAGAAAACATATGAATTTTGTATCATATAAAAGCTTTTTGGATGTATATGTTGTTGTTTATGTTCCAGTTTTAGTTAAAGTTTAAAATTATCACTTTTTCTGTTCTTGCTAGTTCCCAAAGTCAGCAATATGAGTCTTCACAAAGGAAAGGAGCTCACAAGTAGAAGAGAACTCAGAATGGATCTTAGAAGCATAGGATCATAGAATGCTTAGAGTTAGAAGGGACTTTAAAGGTCATCTAGTTCAACTCCTCTGCAATGAACAGGAACAACAGTCCAGCCTGACCTTGAATGTCTCCAGGGATGAGGTATCCACCACATGAGAAGCATGAACTATTCAGAGACATCATAATTTATATATGTCACATACTTAAAGAGGATGGCATTCCAGGAAGGTTGCTGAAAATAAACAAAGTGAGATCATTAAAATGGACACGTTTCTACTAGACTTCAAAGCAGTTTAGGTCTAGTGCTGTTTTCTGGCTACATTTATATTCTCTGGCTTTGGAAGAAGTATGCATAAGTTCAGTGAATTGTTCTCAGACACCTTCTCAGGTATATCCTTTGATAAACATGAAATGTGTGGGTAGAGGTATCTTCTCTCATTTTAGGTCTGGAGACAAATGTAATCTCTTTTTCATAAGCCCAAATCAATTCAGTTTAAAATATACAATCACTTGAAGACTGAAAAAATATGGAATTCAGATTTAATATCCACTTTCTCATCTTAATATAAATCTTCCAGCAAGAGAATCTTAAAATATTATTGTGTTTTTGTTGTTGTTGTTTTTTCTTGGTTTGTTTTTTAAGATTATTTCTAAACAGATATTTACACCCAATCTGTGCAACCTCTTAAATTAAGAGGTCAAATAAGAACACTTTGGTAAGTCAGTTTGATAAGTTTGTTCAAATAATCTTTCCCTTAGATGGCTGTGGAGCAAGCCCCTAACCCTGGCACTAAGGTGCCTTTCAGACACATGCTGTACTGAAGAGAACTGCAGCCTACAGAAGAGTTCTGAATCACAAAGCTTTTCCATTTCTATGAACAAAATTTGCACTTCTCTTGGAGAAGTAAGAATATAGGCAGGTTGATAGGAAAACAGGTTTTCTGAATATCTGTTAGAAGATACTTCTTTGATTTTTGTTTAACAGTGCAAAGCTGACACAAATAAGTAATTCAACAATACAGGAGAAGAAAAAGACAGTTTCAAGGTGCTGAAAAACGTGGATTTGGAGTTCTCTGGGATTGATCTCAGTGGAAAAACATAGTACTTTTAAATTTTCTTAACATATTCTTATAACTGAAAATTAAGTGTGCTTACAGTCCAGAAAGCCAAATGTTTCAGAGAATCATAGAATTACCAAGGTTGGAAAAGATCTCCAAGATTATATGGTCAAACCAACCACCTAGTACCAATATTCCCCCACTAAAACATGTCCCAGGCAGAACTATCAGTAAAAAATAATAATTAAAGGAATGAATCAGACTAGGAAGTTTCCTAGAAATATCCCTGACCTGGACTCCAGGTTGACAGGACTCTTCCCTATGGGTAAGATCTTGCTGACATATAGGACCCTTGGCTTCCCTCAGGAGGGTGTTACCTATGATAATCGCCCATATTTATTTCTTGGCAGAGGCAGTGAAGGAATGCTGAAGGGCAGGGGACCTACCACTGTTTGGGGAGTTTGGGGAGTGTGTTTCTTGCAAGTTTGGCAGGGAGTTGCTTCACCAGTCTATCTCCTGCTTGCACAGTCCAAAGGTCCTTAGTCTCTTTACTCTGTCCTTGAGCTCCACGACCGTACTGAACAGATCATCTACCTGTTCACACCTCAAAGCAGGTGGAATCTCTGCCATCCTTCACTGGCATCAACATTCTCAGGCCCACCCTGCAGCCAGAGACCTGAAACTGCCTCTCTGTTTGGAGGACACTCTGAGTTACCACATTCTTTTTGAGCAGAGCTTTCTGCTTAGTGGAGACCTTAGCTAGATTTATTCTCTGGAAGGTAGTCATTAGGTGAGTCAGTCTCCTGAGTGACTATGTCCTCCAGATCACCCTCCTTGCTTACCTGACATGTGAGGAATGCTAAGGCAAACTGCTGTACCACACCTGTTTTGATGTACCAGACCCTGTTTATCATTCTCCTGGGTTGTGGTGCTCCATGATGGCAGATTTTATACACATGGGGTTGGGGGGATGGAAAGAGAGGGGTTTAGCTACTGTGACCCACTACTCCACCCACACCTCATCAGCACCACCTCAATTCAGCCCTGGCTTGCATCAGAAACAGTGTTGCCAGCAGGAGCAGAGAGGTGATTGTTCCCCTGTACTCAGCACTGGTGAGGCCGCACCTCGAGTACTGTGTCCAGTTTTGGGCCCCTCACTGCAGGAAAGACATTGAGGCCCTGGAACATGTTCAGAGGAAGGCAGCAAAGCTGGTGAGGGTTCTGGAGCACAGGCCTTATGAGGAGAAGCTGAAGGAGCTGGGAATGATCAGCGTGGAGAAGAGGAGGCTCAGGGGAGACCTTATAGCTCTCTATAACTTCCTGAAGGGAGGTTGTAGTGAGCTGGGGGTCGGCCTCTTCTCTTATGTCATTAGACCATAGGGAATAGTTTCAAGCTATGGCAGGGTAGATTCAAACTGGACATTAGGAAGTATTACTTCTCAGAAAGGGTGGTCAGGCACTGGAATGGACTGCTCAGGGAGGTGGTGGAGTCACCGACTGGGGATGTTCAAGGAAAGACTGGATGTTGTGTTGAGGGACACGGTTTAGTGGGAGCTATCAGTAATAGGTGAACAGTTGGACTGGATGATCTTTTAGGTTTTTCCAACCCTGGTGATTCCATGATTCTATTCAGAATAATCAACCAAACTTACTTTCACCGTGAGTGTGACCCAATGAACTCACTAAAACATTTCATTTCACTACATTATCACAGGACTCATTGCTTTCATAAAGTTGTAGATATGTAATATTATGCACAAACACTGGTGTCAGAAGTCAGTTTTGTATTCCAGTTCCAATTTTCAGATATTCTTGGTTCTCTTTTCCCAGCTTTTACTTACTACCTAGACTAACTAGCCTTTTTACTTACAGAATTCGGGAAGGAAATATTCAGCATTAGTGCAAAATTAAGATCTCTTGTGAATATGTAACCGTGGCCTCAAGAAATCACTTGAAAAAGGGTGCAGGTAAGACAGCGTGTTGTGATATACTTGTATTGTAAAATTTAAATTATATTTCTTGGCATTTCTAACCAAAATCTTATCCAACACAAAATATGTACTGAGAAAATCAATGACAAAGTTTGAAATGGAAACAACTGAAAACATAAAGGCAATTACTGCCCAACTGTCTTTGTTTAAGCTGCTATTTACTTATGAGCAATTGGATCTTATTATTTCTGCCAAATTTGTATTTTATTGCAGCCAGCAAAGCAAAACAAAACAAATCTCTGTCCTTGATTTTCACACAGCTGTGTTCTGTTGGAGGTGCTTTGGAATTTTCAGCAAGTAAGATTCAGTGTTCACTTATGAACTGCTTTCGTTTTTTGACAGCTAAGAGGCACACATTCATTTCCTGAAAATGGACAAGAAAGAAGCTTTGTATAACTGCATATGGATGTGGATCTACAATTGTTCTGTAATGCTGAGCTGGAAATGAACTTCTTGCTCTGCAAATCAATTTGTTCATTAGAATGATCTCCAAATTTTTTCTGGAGTCAAAGACCTTTTAGATTTACATTTCTTTAACGAGTGTTTAAATAACAATTCTGCTGATGTACTAGGAGTAGTTTATTAATAAAACTGCAGCATTTTTGTCTGAAAGTTAGCTCTGTATGTCATTTATTAAGGCACTCTGCTTAGAGTGGGAAACCAGGTTCAAGCTCCTATCATCTTGTCTGGGGAAGCTTTTTAATAACAGTTTACATTTATCTTGAAGTTTAAGTAGACATATAGATACATGCTACTAATTATACTATATTAATATCCTAAAAAAATTGGTAATATTACTTCATTGACAAACACAAAATTAAACATTTCTAATCTTTGCTTTGGTTTATTGTTCCCACAATCTTGTAAACTCAACCAGTTAAGTTTTCCTGAATAACGAGAATTTAATCCATTACTTAACAAATCAGTAATCCAGAGCAGTATTATTGTGACTATAATTCCACTTCACACTAGGACATTCTTGGGTGATCATAGGATCATGGAATGTTTTGGGTTGGAAGGGACCTTTAAAATCATGTCGTTCCAATCTTCCTGCTATACTCACAGATACCTCCCTCTACGCCAAGTTTTTCAAAGCCCAGTCTAGCCTCCACGTGCTCATCCAACCATGAATACCTTCAGGGTGAGAGCATCCACAGCTTCACTGGACAACCTACTCCAGTGACTCATCACCCTCAACTTTCCCATATTCCCATTCTCATGGGAATGTCCAGGAAAACTGGAAATGCCATCTCACCCCTGGCAATAGCTAGCATTCACTCCCACAGAAAAAAAATCAGGAGCTAACCACAAAACTACTATTATATACTATATACTATATACTATAATACTATATACTATATACTATATACTATATACTATATACTATAATATAGTATATATATACCATATATAGTATATATATATAATTTATACAGTCTTGTTCCTAATGATTCTTATTTACAGATGATCTTGCAGGTGAGCTTTCAAAGGGAAGTTTTTTACAGAGAGAGTGATAAAGTGCTGAAACACGCTGCCCAAAGAAATTGTGGATGTTCCGTCCACAGAGTTGTTCAAGACCATGTTGGATGGGGCCCTGTGGCAGTGGAGTTGAAACCTGATGATCCTTGGAGTGTCTTCCAATCAAAGACATTCTATATTTCTGTTTTTCTATGAGCTTATGATCTGAGTTAGAGTATGTATTAATCTATATTTTCTTTGTAAGAGAATAGCTTTAACAACTCATTATAAATTGTGTAGTCTTCTGAAAAAGTACAGAAATTGCATATTCTGAACATCTCAAAAGACTGCATCAACTTAAATTCTGATAAGCAGTTTGTTTATTCCAACACTATTATTGTACCTGGGTTAGTATAGTTTTGTTTGTTTGTTTGTTTTAGATGGAGAAACTAAGGTAGAAAAACAAGTTAAAAGTAGGTGGAATTAAGTGAATCACAGTCAGAGATATTCCACAGACTTATTCTGTTGAATTTCAAGTCATCTGATTCATGCTTTCTACTTTTCTTCTTACAGTATTCATCTGCAGATAAAAAACTGTGTAACAAATTAAGGAGAAAGAAATGAGGAAGAGCAGTAGCCAATTTATTTTTTATTTGAAACAATACTATAATGTTTACAATTATCCTTAGTAAGAGTGGGATAGGAAAAAAAAAAAAAAAAAAAAGTTTTAAAATTGTATAATTCATTAGTTGAATACACTGAATAAATCCCAGGCTTAGTCAAAACAAAAATACACCTACCCTCCTCTTAAGGTGACTATCAAATAAAAAGCACCTTTATCAGTTGGAAAAGGTTGCTGACTTCCTTTCAGTAATAACTTAATATGGTAGCTGAAATACAGAGGGTTTTTATTATATATTAAAAAGCAAACAAACAAATAAACGAACAAATAAAGTCTTTTATCTGTAGCTCTTTGATCAAGTATGAACTAAAGGGAATTCAGAAAAGCTTTTTCCACTTTCCTTGTTCTCCTGAAATCAAAGTGATGGGGTTATCATGTTGTCAAATTCTATTGTTTGAGAAAAGTAAGCTAAATATTGACAGGAGTTGATCTGACCCCTGTTCTTTTTAAAGTTTTGTATGTTATTGGTTCTGTATAATATTGTTCTTGTTCTTTTTTTTTTTTTTTTTCTTTTTTTTTTTTCATCTGCCAAATTTGCATTATTAAGGCAATAATTGCCTTACTAATTGCTGATTGGCACAGAATTTTATAGAATGTGAGCATTTACATCTTCTTCTAGAATTAATTGATACATTTAGGTATAAATTAAGATCTGCTACTCTGCAAGTAAAATTTGATCTGGTGTGGAAAGTAAATCATAAAGAATGGCAAAACACTCAACATTCACACACAGACACAAATCCCATAACAAACAATGCTCAACAATTGATGCATTTTTTTCTGCATTTATTAAAAATTGAGATTTAGCCTGGGAACATGTTTATACAGGTGATAATCTCACAGGGATGGGACTTTAGCAGATATGTTCACATCTCTCTCAGCTGTTTAGTCTGTCTCCCCTCTCTCAGCTTTCACAATTCATCAAAAATGCTAAATGAACTGAACTGCTGACCTGATACAATTACTATATTGTAAAATGCCTGAAAATTTCTTGATTCTTTTAATCAAATGAAAAGTATAGATTAAAATAAATAAATAAATAAATAAATAAATAAATAAATAAATAAAAAGATAATGTCCCAATGAAGCAGAGTCCATCAAGAAGTGGAGAAAGGTTTACCTTACTTATTACCTGTCATATTATTTCACTGTGTTTTAGGTAAGTACTCTTTGAAGTCTTCATCCTCAAGTTACTTTTTACTATCCTTGCAGACAGTTTTTCATCTAACACAGGTAAGAGCATTTAGGCCAAAGAGGAGTAGAAAGAATGAGCATCCTTCACCTCAGCAGATCTTCAAGAGACTACTGAAAACATGAGAAGAAATGCCCTAATATTATGACTTGGCAGTGGGATGTACAGCATGAACCTATATAAAATTATCAAAATTATAAAACATTTTGTCAAATGTCTTCCTGACAGTTCCGTAGTCAGAAGAAGATTAGCAGTTCTGTTTGCTCATAACTGCTGTCTGAATTGTTGTAGGTAATGCTGGGCATGTTATGAGGGTCTGAGCTCTGCAGCTTTCCAAAATACCATTGGACATCACTTGCTCAAGTTTAATCCCTCTGAGATTTTCTTCTAATTTCAGTATTAGTTTATAACTTTCTTTGCAGTAAAACCAAAATATTGTTCAGTGACATTTCAGTATTTATCATGACTTAGTACTTTTGTTTCTAAAAGTAAAAAAGAAGAAGAAAAAAAAATGCTGTTTTTCCCCAGTCATTTTCTGAATGATAGGTTTTCACATGAAAGATTGTCTTTAATGTTCACTTGGATAAAGCAGCTTTGATACAATTTTCCTCATCACTCCACACTGTAATTCATCATCACACTGAACACTGGACCATATATTCCTGAATAACATAGATAAAAGTCTACTAATGAAAACAGTACTTCTTAAACTGAAAGTTACCTGTTGAAAACAAACAAACAAAAACAAAGCAAAACAAAGTAAGCACACTGAAGTTGAAGAATAAAAGCAGAAAACTTATGGTGTAGCATATAAATTGAAAAGACTTCAGAGATCATCAGGGCATTGCCTAAAATTATTAGGAATGTTTTTTGTATAAAAAAATATTTGGTGAAAGAGGTACAGAAACAAGCACAAGAATTATGATCTAATTGTTTTTGTTCTTGTTGTTGTTTAATTTATTTTATTTTAACTGATATTTTCTTATTCAGAAAACATCTCTTGAAATAGCTTTAAAGACAAAGAAGAGAAGGGCTTCATGCATAGAAGAATGTACTCAAGGAGACTTCTCTGCCTAATATTCTTTAGTTTTGATTTCTTTGAAGTTTCCATCCAGTAATCTTTTTCCTTACCCTGACTTGCCTTTGTCTTCCTTACCTTGCCTTCCTTTGCCTTTGGCTTCCTTTGCCTTCCCATTTTTCTTTCTCCTCTAATGTTTGCAAAAGAAAAGGTAGAAAAAGATTTTCTGTGCTCATACATTTTTGCAATTTCTTGGCTTAGCTCAGGATGGGAGGTGGAGCTTTCTTTCATTAGTTGCTTTGAGATTCATATCTTTTGTTCTGTGAACACTCTTATTTGAAATTCTGCTCTTTAAGTCAGCGGGGAGCAAGGGTTGATGAGCCCCAGCCTGAGCTGCAGCCCTGGGGCAAAGAATCTTCTTTTTGAATAATAGTCTTACTGTTTTATTTTATTTTTCCATGAAACGTATATTGGATATGTTGATTCATAAAAGGCTTGTCTGTGGCTTGTACTCATCCTCTTTTCTTTCAGATAGTCTGACCTTTTTATTTTTTCTGTAGTGCTCTGTAAGTTTATAATTTTTTTTATACTTCTTTCAGGAGCGTTTTGTTGTTTTGTTTTTCTTCATTTTGGTGGTTTGACAAATACATTCATTTTTCCATTCTGTTTTACCTCTAAAATTGATATTAGATCAGAGTAAATATTTACCACCCAGATTACTAGATATTTAGTGAGAACATGTATTGAATATTATGGTATGTTCAATTTTTATATATGAAGGGTCTTTAGAGGGACATTACAGGTCATATTTCATTGTTTAAAACAGAAGTTAGAAAGATGAATACCATGTAGGTCTGGGGATTTTGTTATGAAAGAAGAGGTAAATTTTTCTGCAATGTTCTTGATTTATTCATGGTTTTTATCTTTCCTTCTGTATAACTTAGTACTTAAATCTCTTTCTTAATAATCAGCTTCCTGAGCCTGAATGGGTTTAATTCTACAACTTCTGTTAACCAAGGATAGACATTATTTCCCAAATGTTCGTAAATTCATTCCTGGCTACATACTGGCTCAGGAAGAGCATAAAAAAAGAAGACATGATTTGGAAACCTAAGGCCTCTGATATCCACAGAGAGAGAGAAGGTCTGAGTTCTAATCCTTGTTTTCCTTATTTATCTCTTAAATTACTAGTCAAAAGGGAAATCTGGAGTTTTCTCATTTCACACTGGCCTTGCTGTTTCATTGTAGTATATCATTTCAGCCTTCAGTAGCAACATACTCATTCTTCACAATCCCTCGGAGCTCTCTGTGTTTGAAAGGACTGTGGTACAAGGTGCCTGGTATTACTTTCTTCTGAAAAGGACCTTGTTTCATGACTGGGGAAATTTTCGCTCTCAAAAATACTATCTTCATTTTCAGCTACGTGCAGTCTTCTTAACCTATTTGAATTTACTTTGTTTTCTTCCGGTCAGAAGACCAGTTTTGATGTACATAGTTACTAGGCTGGAGAGTATGTGACATTTTGCAGTAAGAGGCTATTCTTTACAACACGTCTTTATTCTTAAATGTTCCTCCTCACAAGAATTTGAAAGTACTCATAGTCACTGTTCAATTAATTTGCACATTTATCTCTTTTCCTTTTTAAAATATGTTCCCTGTTCTTTAGGTAATCTTTTAGTCTAACAGAGATCTTTGAAATAAACACATTAAATCTAGTTAATGTAAGAGTGAAGTATGAGAAGAGTGAAGTAAAGAGTGAAGTATGGAAGAACAACCACCATCACTGTAAAAGACCTGTTCCTTGTATCCAACCTAAATCCAGCCCCTTTAAGCTTCAAACCATTCCTCCTTGATCTATCACCACAGACCATGCTAAAAAGTCCCCTTCTTTCCTATAGCTGTCCTTTAGATACTGAAAGGCTGCTATCAGGTCTCCTCACAGCCTTCTCTTCTGCAGGCTGAGCAGCCGCAGCTTTCTTAGCCTGTCCTCATAGAAGATGTTCCATCCCTTGGATCATTTTTGTGGCTCTCCTCTGGATGTGCTCCAACACGTCAGTGTCTCTCCTGTACCAAGGGCTACAACTCTGGATGCAGTACTCCAGTACTCTATTCTTTCTTTCTCCATGTTGCATTGGTAATAGAAGTTGCCTCAACCCAGGTGCAAGATTGTGCATTTGGATTTGTTGAATCTCATGGTGTTCACCTGGGCCCACTGCTCAGTCCTGTCTAGGTCCCTCTGGATGGCATCCTGTCTCTACGGTGTATCAGCTGTACCCCACATCTTGGTGTAATCAGCGAACTTGCTGAGGATGCACTCAATCTCACTGTCAGTGTCACTGATTAGGATATTAAAGAGTACTGGCCCCAGCACTGTCCCCTGGGGGACACCACTCATCACCGATTGGCATCCAGACATTGAGACATTGACCACCATTCTCTGGACTCAATTCTGCAGTCAGTTCTTTGTCTATTAAATAGTCTACCCATCAAATCCATATCTATCCAATTTGAAGAGATGGAGAGAGTGGGATATAGGAAACAAGAACACTGAAAATTTCTTCAAGAATATGCCATTTTGATGGATTTCCAAAAGAAGGGAAGATGTTATTTCATAATATTGTATGATTTTCAAAAAAACTTAATTTGAGAAAATATTTTTTTTTTCCATTCTAACATATTTTTAAACTTGCATGTAACATTTTAATCGTAATTGTACATTCAAGAGTCTGAAACATCTTTTAATGTACCTCCAGTCTGCCTTTCTTATATCATTTATGTGATTATGAAGCTTCAGTATAAAATCCTAGTAATTAGTTTAAGAACTCTTCAAGTTCCAGCTTCATAAAAAAAAAAAAAAAAAAAAAAAAAAAAAAAGATTCTGTATCACATAGAGACAATTTGCAGTGTTTTCATTTATCTTTTTCTTTTCTTGTTTTTGAAATAAAAATCTATGTTGAAGAGTCACAGATTCCTGTAAAACAGAAAATATTTTCTGTGCAACCAAAATAGTAGTGTAGTTCACAAGAAAGGTAGTAGATTTACTATTTGTGGAAATTCTTTGAACAAGATTAGATATGTTTCAAAATAATAATATTTAGGACAGATCCTCTGAGTGGTGTACAATTTGTGTGCCAGGGAAGAGAATTTTCAAACTGAAGAACTATGAAGAAATTGTTTTGGTAATTATATTTAAATATATTGTTGAGCTTCATCTATGCACACTGTCTCATCTTTTAACTACTATCTCACAAAAATGTAGGTGCCCACAGAAACTGATGTCTATTGAAGATAAGAAATGATTTGTCCCCTTCTATCTCTAGTGTTTGTGGTCTGTGATAGTGAGTCTTCATGAGCAATAGATTACATATGGTGTGTTCTTAAATATATCTTTAGTGTGAACTTCCTATCATCTATGGGCAGGAATTTTTAAAAGGTAGCTTGTCATCTTCTTCACCTAAAGATCTGTCTAGGTACGCACAGCTGTCCCTGATCCTTGTGAGGCTCAAATAACTAATTTATGAATGTTTACTTTATTCTGTGTTAAACAGATTCTTCCTCTTTACTTAGATATAGTTGGCAACTTCTAGCCATGCGTTAAGATCATCTCATCTGAACATAGCCATCTGGAAGCCAGGCATCCTGTTTAAAATAACCATCTAAGTTCCTTCTGCAATCAGCAGAAAGAGACATGAAGCAGTTCCAGAGGACAGTTTATCCTGTTGCAAGGTAAATGACGGACAGTTGGGATTAATTCCTCTCTAGATACACCTCTTTTTGGCTGAAAAGGGAGCTCAAACAAACAACTTGGATATCCTGTTCTCATATGACTTGCTTTATGAAGAATTTCACTATCACTGAGAGGAGCAGCCTCTATCAGAAATGTGACATCAGCTATAAAAGTTAACAAGCAACTTATTTTTAACACATAAGAAATTACTTACTATAGTAATACTCACAAATAAAGTAAAAAACGAGCCACTTGCAGATCTTGTGGATGCAGCTTAGTTGTGCTCACAAAAATTAATTCCTATTTCAGAATAAATCAATTTTTTTTTTTTTTTTTTTTTTTTTTTTTTTGGCCACTGGCCCACAGTTATACAAACTCTTATGTCTGAATGTGGTCTATGGTTTAAGATAGCCTCAGCTGAAACTCACCTGCCAATTTAGTAGCATGAGTGATTGCATAACATTTTATTATTATTTTATATTATTTTTTTTTTTATTTTTTTTCTTCCCATTTGGCCTCATTATTCAAGCGATATTGCATATACCCAATAGTTCAGACCTTTCTGACGCTGGCCTGTTGGATGGGTAACATTTTGTGCAAAATTACTCAGTAGCTTTGGAATTCATTAGCGTGTAAGGGAAGTCTTTGAAGCTCCTGTCTGCTGTGATCTTTACAAGAAAGTCAGCAGCAGCTAGGCAGCTTTCATCTTGTGACCACTGCTCACCATGCTGTTTCTAATCATTGTACTCTTGTCTTGTGCTTCTTCCATCTGTTTACTACACTCACCTGTCGCCATTTGCCTTAATGTCTTATTTTGCAAGATTTAAAGAATAGGATTTTGTTGCTGCTGTTTGTTTGGTTTTTTGCTTTTTATAGAGGGGAGAACCGGGGGATGGGTGAGGGTGACAACTGATCTTTAACAACATTTTCAAAGCTACTCATTTATAACAAAAGTTGTATGAAATATATATATATATACAAGTAATACATTTTAAAAACACTCAAATCAAACGCAGAAGTGATTGAAAAACCAGATGGTTTCACAATAATGGGTCTTTTGAATGATTTGAGCCATTTTTTCTGAGCTAGTAAATATATATTTAAAAAAGAAAAGAAAAGAAAATTCTTATAAATACAGAGTTTTCAATCTCTATCTGAGATTACAGTATTTGAATACAAAGTAGCTTGCTTCCTGTCAATGCTTTTTAAGCTTTAGTTCGTCCTGATTTTGTTGCTTATTTCTCCAATTGCTAAAATGAAAGCAAAATTATACTTTTAAAGAAAACCAATAGCAAGAAGATATATACATATTTATATTTACAGCAGCATTTTTGTGATTCATCAAGATTGCAGAATATAAAACTGTCTCACATATGATCTTCAAACTTCATAGAATGAGTTCAAGATATTGTTACATATGTGCAAAATTACTTTGCAGGTATCTCAGTAAAAGCTTGAAATTTCATTTTACAGATCCAGTGATCCTATCCTTACATTTCTCTTCAAGATCATTTTTCTCATTCATAGCATTTTGCTTAGCACTTTTTCTTTCAATCTCTTGTGAAAAAAGACTACACTCAAAGTGCATCTGAAAGAAAAAGGACCCATGGGTCAGATGCACACCCTTCACCTCCTGCAGCAAAGTTTGTTAGGAAATGAGAGTAATTTGGTTAGATGGCCCAGCAGAGGGAATATTCAACCTTTAAATAAATACACAATAAAAATAGCACACTGTTACCATAGGGTTACTGGACTGTAGCAGTAAATGAACTGAATAAAATTTTATGGCTTCTTAACATGCTGAGGTTTTGCAGTGTCGTCCATCTTGTAGCTTAACAACATTTCCCAGCCTGCTATCAATGAAACTAATAGTGCGGATGGAAATTTTATGAAAAATGGGAAATCTACATTGGTTTTATATTATGTCAGTAGAATGAATAAAGACCATATTTTGGCATTAATAGCTAATGGTGAAAAGTGCAGAGGGAGGGAGAAAGAAAGAACTGCTACATTTTCAGCATTTGAATTAATGTTTTTTAAAGAGTTGGTTGTAATTATGATATTTGAATGACATTATCATTGAGCTGATAATTTATTTAGTGACAAGGTGATAAAGGCATAAAGATCATTGCTGTATTCAAACATCTTGGTTGTATTCCATAACTCTCCTTGTGACTCCCAGACTGCTGTATTAATCATGTGGATACCAGAGATATGTTCTGTTATTATGATTCACTGTAAGGTCAGTTTCATACTAACATAAGTATGAGAAAGATTGGAGGTATCATGTGCCGAGTAGAAACCTCAAAAATGTTAATAATGCTGCAGTATAATGATAACAGTGGTTCTTTACTAACTTAAAATAGGTTCCTTATTGTTTCTCAAGCAGAGATGTCATAACAACCTCTGTATCATACCACTTTAGGCAACACAGATAATGCATAGACTATATAAGCAGGAAGTAACAAGCACAACTATGGCAGAATACTACTTAGCAAAGATCTGTTTCCAGGGAACCTTGGACTTGAATGTGTGAATTTGCTTCAGAAATGCAGTTTTTATTTTCTTTCAAAAATAAGTAAATAAATAGCACTTCATTAATATGTTGGTTACTAAGAGAAGTAAGAAAACATTTAAACCTATTGAGCAAGAAGGGGAAAATGTGAGTAAATACAGCACAAATATGTTATTTTGTGGTATATCAGTATTTACAAAAAATGAACACTTCTGTATCTGCTAAAAAATCTATCTCCTAAATATAAACCCAAATCTTGGTGATATCAACTATTTCAGATCTTCTTCTGAACATAGGCATAATGTGTTTTGTTTTGATTTGATTTGTTTTGGTGTTTGTGTGTGTGTGTGCGTGTTTTTGTTTTGTTTTGTTGTTGTTGTTTTTCCTGCTATAGGCTTAGCCTCTCAATTTGACTGTGAATATCTCTTTAACATAATCATTAGTCATGTTGAATAAATAATTCACAGTCTGATTTCTTTTAATGGTTTACTCTTATCCACCAGATATTAATAAAGTGATCAATGTTTTATCATCCCCAGTGTTGACTCTTGATATAGACTATGTCTGTACATTTGAAGATCAAATGTGTAGGAATGAGAATATTGACACATTATGGCATATCAGAGCCCAAAGACTGGAATTTCCTTTGTTAACCTCATGAACCACATGGGAGTAAGAATAACCTGAAATGCTTTTAACAGATATTTCTCAGTTTGAAAAAATTTTGTAATGAAAAGAAAAGAAGATGAAAGATAGATAAAGGGAATGATAAAGAAAGAGAGGGAGATAAAGGGCAGAGAAAGAAAGGGAAAAGACATTTTTCATACATGTTGAATTGTTCTTTCCAGATGTGTCTTTTATCAGTACTTATAGAGAGAACTTACATGATTCCTTTCAAGTTGCCAAATTATGAAATCTGTTGTGATAAACCTCATCTTCTGTGTCTTAATATGTCTTATGATTTCAGCCATGACTAGTTGTGAAAATACCGTCTTGTCCCCAAGAAAACAGAATAGTCAACATTGGCAGAGCATCACATTCAATGAAATATATTTTAAAAATCTATTAAATCTTCTTAATCTTTTTAATACATATAATAAAGATTTTCACTGAATTCTTAGTAGACTATACATTAAGTCCTTGTTTTCTGTAACAGTCAGAATGAGACAGTTATTTTGCTGTCTTTCCCAATTAATTTGCTGCTTATTTTTTTAGACTTTGATGCTTCAGATAAATATTATGAAATTGTTTTCATATTTACTTCCTTCTTCATGGTTATTAAAATGTTATTCATATCTGTTTCTAAACTTTTTTTTTTTTTTTTCCTCCCCATTTTCAATTATAAAAGAAATACCATCACAACAATCTCTGTTTTATTCTTCAGAATTCTTTGGATTTTTATATATAGATACTGACAGCATAATATAAACGAAAGCAGTGCACAATTTAGGGTGAATTTAAAAGTGCTGATAATATTCTTATGATTGTTATGTTATGTAACAGGCACATAGAACTTATTTGTCCCAGAGCATAAGAATGACTCAGACTTAAAGACTACAAAAGCAGTGTTATTCTCCATATCAACAATTATGTAAAAGAGGTTAAAAGATCAGACTCTGCATATGGCAGAATGGCATTAGGAAATCTGCCATTATAGTAGTAATATTTTCCATCAAATTTTGGTACTTATGACATTTCTTCTATTCCATATGCTGTCACACTTAACTGTTTATATTTATTCTGAATTAATATGTTCATGGTTTGTTGACTTGGTTTAATTAGTTGTAGTCCTTTATAAAAAGCTTCAGTAGATAATCATAGCATATTATATATCACTTATGTGCAAAATACATCTCTTAGATTCTGTTTATTGTTGTGTTTTTTCTTTGTTTGTTTTTAGAACTCTGAATTCCAGCACAGTTTAGAAGTTGTGTGATCTCTGGAAGTTCCCTCTAGTTTGATTTGTGGAATTCCCCCCACCAGTACAGGTTGGGGGATGATCTGCTGGAGAGGAGCTCTGCAGAGCAGGACCTGGGTGTCCTGGTGGATGAAAGGTTGGCCATGAGCCATCAGTGTGCCCTCATGGCTAAAAAGACCAATGGCCTTCTGGGATGCATTAAAAAGAGCATGGCCAGCAGGTAGAGGGAGGTGATCATCCCCCTCTACTCTGCCCTGGTAACGCCTCATCTGGAGTACTGTATCCAGTTCTGGGCTCCCCAGTACAAAAAAGACAGGGATCTCTTGGGAAGAGTCCAGTGGAGGGCCAAAAAGATGGTGAAGGGCCTGGAGCATCTCCCCTATGAAGAAAGGCTAAGTGAACTGGGTCTGTTTAGCCTTGAAAAAAGAAGACTGAGAGGGGACCTGATCCAGATCTATAAGTATCTGAGGTGGGGAGGACAAAGTGGCCAGACCAGACTCTTTTCAGCAGTGTGTGGAGACAGGACAAGGGGAAATGGCCAGAGACTGGAGCATTGGAAGTTCCACAGGAATGTGGATTATGGTGAGGGTGATGGAGCACTGGAACAGGCTGCCCAGGGTGGGTATGGAGTCTCCTTCTCTGGAGATATTCAGGACCTGTCTGGATGCCTACCTGTGTGGCCTGGTGTAGGGAACCTCATTTGGCAAGGAGGTTGGACTCAATGATCTCTAGAGGTCCCTTTAAACCCCAAAGATTCTGTGATTCAGTGATTCTGTAATCCACTACTCATTCCTGACTCTTTTTAGGATTTTTGACCTACATGATCAGACTGGATATTTACCTGGCCAGCAGGCTGGAGAAGTGGATCCATGTTAACCTAATGATGTTCAACAAGGCCAAGTGGAAGGTGTTGCATTAGGGCTGGAGCATCCCAGGTGTTTATACAGACTAGGTGAAGAACCTGGCAGGCTGGTGGAGAAGGACTTGGGCGTCCTGGTGGACTAGAGCTGGACATGAACTAGCAGTATACACTAGAAGCCTGGGGGGTCAACTGTGTTCTAGGCTACATTAAAAGGGGAGTCATCAGCAGGGAGAGGGAGATGGTTGTCCCTCTCTACTCCGCCCTCCTGAGGCCCAATCTGGAGTACTGTGCCCAGGCCTGGAGCAACCAGTAGAATAAAGGAACAGACCTCTTGGAATGAGTCCAGAGGAGTGCTACTAAGATGATCAGAGGGCTGGACCACCTCTGCTATGGTGAAAGGTTGTAGGAACTGGTCTTGTTTAGCTTGGAGAAGAGAAAGCTCTGAGGATACCTCATTGTGGCCTCACAGTATTTGAAGGGACCACATAAACTGGAAAGGTACGGTGGTTTTCAAGGGTTGATAGTGATAGGGCAAGGGGGAGTGGTTTTAAACTGAGACAGGGGACGTCTAAGTTAGATATCAGAAGGAAGTTTTTCACTCATAGAGTGATGAAGTACTGTAACAAGCTTCCCAGTGAGGTTGTGGATGCCCCATCCAGAGTGGATGCATTGAAGTCCAGGCTGGTTGTGGCTCTGGGCAGCCTGGTCTGGTGGCTGTGAAGCCTGTTCATGACATGGAGGTTTGCAACTAGATGATTTTTGAGGTCCTTTTCAAGCCAGGCCATGCTATGATATATGATTCTGTGACAAGATGTGACATCACAGTTTAAGTCTACTTTTCCCCAGTATTTCCCAACTTGCTAGTGGTCTGGTAATAATGCATTCATTTTGTGAAGTTCTGACTCTAAATAACTCACATATCAGAAATAGAATGCTTTTCTGGCACACTAGCAAAGAGAATCGATAAAATACATATAGCAAAGGGTTAAATTTGCAAAAGGAAAAAGAGTCTTCGTATTATGCCACCAGCTGTGAGCAGAATTCATTTGCCTCTCAAATATAGCCCCAAGGGAAGATTCCCAGAGTGGTGTGTGGAACAGAAGGTTGCAAATGTCCTGAAGACCCTTAAGCAGTTTTAGGACTTGTTCAAAATCAGAAGTAGTAAAAATGAAGCTGCACAGAAGTTGAGTGAAATATATATATATATATTTAGAGAGAAAGTCTAATTGTATACTAATTGCTCATAAAGTAAAACAGACAAAACCAAATATTTATCCTCCCTCTACATGTTTAACCTCAGCTGTATCTCTCTTTTTTCCCCCTCCAATCTTTACTTTCATGTTAAACTTCAGTTTTCTCTGTCTTCTTTACCCTTCTATTCCAGCTGTGATGTCCCTTTGTCCCTTTCTTCACTCTCTGCTTAATTCACCAAAGCAGATGTGCTTGCTTGATCTGATTGACTTTAACAGGATTTCTCAGAAGCTGTAAGTAAAGTAAGCAGTCTCTTGTTCCTTTTTCAGCTGTGTATGTTCTTATTAACTTTAAAATACTCCAAATCTCCAGGGCACTGTGCCTCTTTAACTCTTTGTGACAAAAATGGAAGTTAAGGACAACTGACATTTCATAGGACCTCTTCAGCATTTTACTATATTGATACATAAATGCCTGATGGGTCAGATCCAAAGTCGCCTGAAATCAATAAAAAAATCTCTCATTGACTCAAACAGGCTTTGGATCAAACCCTATTTATTTATCTGCCCTTCTGTGTTAACCTTTTATGTTTCTCATCTTTCCCTATCAATATCCTTTACTAGAGGCAATCTTGGCAAGCCTAAGCATATGGAGAAAATTAATAAGGTAACTGATAATATAGGTAAGGTAAATGAGAAAGGGAAGGGGAGGGAAGGGGATGGAAGAAGAAAGGAAGGAAGAAGGAAGAAGGAAAAACAAGGAGGTGGGGGGGGGGGGGGGAAGGAAAAAAAGAAAAAAAGAAAAAATGAAAAACTTGCGTCTACTTCAAATGAGCGAAGCAGTATAATTTGTTATTCGATTTATCAGATTTGGGATGTAGGATTCTTCAGACACCCAGTAAGAAATACAGTTGAAGAATTCTGTGTAACTGAAGAGGTTCTGAGTGACCCGAAACAGAATGGAAAAAGGTGCAGGGGGAAGGCAGACACAAAATAAGGGGGAGAAAAAAATAAATAAATAATTTGATAAGTAAGCTAAAATCCATCTTGTTGCATTACATTATTTTAAATTTGGATTCTTTCTTTTCTTTTATAAAACATATTACTCAGTTTGCAGATTCTCTGTAGTTTATAAAGAAAACATGAGATATACTGATGCATAAAATATTGAGACCAGCATCACAGTATGTGCAAAATTCCATACAAAATTCAGATGTGCAGTAGAATAGAAATTTCTTATTTCTCGACTAGATTAAAATGGGTGCATAATTTATCTGGTGCAAAATATATGCAATGCTCTTTCTAAATAATTTATATTGAAAAGATGTTTTGGCATTTGGTGTCAAGAACTACTCTTGAAAAAGTCAGACAGGAAAATGCATGTAAAGACAGACAGTTCTCATAAGAAGACTTTATTTTTTGTTTAATATCTTTCCCACCTCTCCTGCCTCCCTCCCCCATTTAATTAAAAAGGTACAATATCAACATTTTCAAGATTATAAAACTGAACTGTGATCTATTCATCTGGTATTTTCAACACACTTACTTCTCATGACCCTTCATATTATTGAGTTATATAAGTATTGTCAGTAGAAACTAAATACAGGCATCTAAGAAGATCCTGTGATTCATAAAGAAACACAAATAATACAAACACACAATGAGGAGGAGAACAATCTACCCAAAGATCACATACTATATATATTATATAGTATTATATATATGTGTGTGTGTGTGTGTATATATATATATACACAATATATATATACATACTATATCAATATATCACTAAGCTTTAAGCAAACATAAAGTTTTAAAATTTGCTAAGATTCTTTGTCTGTTTAACTGGAGCAAAAGGAAAACTGAGTGATGGGTTGAGGTTGCTCAGGGATTTGTTTCTGAGCAGTAAAGCTCCCTGCACATTAAACCATCCTGACAAGAAGGCACAACTCCTGATTCTATCAGTTACCACAGGATATATGAATAGTGGGTGGGAGCTAAAGGTGGGAACATCAAAATGTGATCTGGATCTGCAGACAGAAAAAGAAAAACAAATTATTTTTCTATAACAGGATCAGGGGAGCATAGCAAGAGCTGAGATTGGTTGAGAAATCAGACTGTTTGCAATTACAGCAGAAATGGCAGTCAGGATTGGACACAGACACAATCTGATGGGAGTACAAAGCAGGTATATTGCATCACCTTTGTAAAGTGACAGGGAATGTGAGCCTCTACAAGATAATGCTAATGGGGAGATAGAGCCCTTTTGGCTCTCTGTGGTAAATACTTCCTTATTAATTAGTAAATCTTTGAGAACTTTTAAGTTGAAGACTGAGAATAAATTGCCTCAATCACTTTCCATACAATGCAAATCCAGGCTACTTATGTCATGGAGATATACGCCAGAAAATATCCTTTTGGATAGATAAAATGAAGTAACAGTATTCTAATGAGGCTAACAATCAATGTGCATTATTTCTGTACATTATGCATAATTTAAAGAAAGATTCAGAATCATACAATCATCGTGTAACTGGATATCTTTCAAGAACAGCTGAAATTTCATCTAATGATTTTATCATATTAGTGTGCTCAAACAAATAACAAGTGTTTGGAGAAGAGAGGGCTAAGCTTGGAGAAGAGAAGGCTCTGGGAAAACCTCATTGTGTCCTTCTAATACTTGAAGGGAGTGTATGAACAGGAAGATAAATGACTGTTTACAGGGATGGATAGTGATAGGACAAGGGGGAATGGTGTAGGGAACCTGCTTTGGCAGGGGGGTTGGACTCGATAATCTCTAGAGGTCCCTTCCAAACCCCTACAATTCTGTGATTCTATGATTCTGTGAATGGTTTTAAACTGAGACAGGGGAGGTTTACGTTAGATTAGGTTAGATTAGGAGGACGTTTTTCACTCAGAGGGTGGAGATGCTCTGAACAAGTTGCCCAAGGAGGTGGTGGATGCTCCATCCCTGAAGAAATTCAAAGCCAGGCTTGTTGTGGCTCTGGGCAGCCTGGTCTGGTGGCTGGTGACTCTGCACATAGCGGGGAGGTTGAAATTAGATGATCATAGTGTTCCTTTTCAACCCAGGCCATTCTATGAAACTAGGTACCTGTCTGGTTTAACAGAACATCTAGTTCAGTAATGTTGAAAGTGAAGAATTCAGTGACTTTGCAGTTGCCTTCCAGATGACGGTAGAGTTCATGGGTGGTACAATTTTTCATGCTGTAAAATCCTCATCTTTTGATTTGTAAGTTAAAAGGTTAGTAATAGATAACTGTTTGTGGATAAAGGCCAAAATCTTCATTTTTCAATACTCCCGTAAGGCCCTTACTTATGAACCATGCTCAGGGAGTTTTCAGAAAAGTATTTTCAAAGCTCGCAAACTTTTCTGTAACAATGAGTCTCATAAACAAGGCAAGATAACTTACTTTCCTTAAAAAATAGTAATAAAAATTAAAAATAAAAGCAGTATCAGATGAATACTTGTATTCTTGTTTAGGCTAAAGTTTTGCTTCACAGTCTCGAGTAATTGGTTTACTTGGACAATATTCTAGTTTGTAGTGTGTTAAATCGACACTGAAACCAATTCACAGTTTCAGAGTGTTGAAGTGACATGTCAGCATAAGAAATGGTAGTACTAGCTATCAGTGTTCAATAAAGCATTTGTAAAGCACCATCCAGAATGCCACCTACTCTGGATTATCCTCATGACTAATAATGAAATTACTTTCCAAGTAAGATTTTGGTGTATTAAAAGTGAGTTTTCTTCCATGATGTAATATAGGAAAAAATATAGTTATCAGTTTAAACAGAAGCACACAGTATTACCTGATTTTCTTCAAAGCTGGGAGATGGCTATTGAATAGTCAGTTAGCTAAGGAAAGAAACCCTTTGAGCAGCAGCTCAGTCTAAGATGAAGAGAGATGTACCAATGAAGCAGAATCCATTAGAAAACAGCAGAATACCCCTAGAAAACTGGCTTTTATCAACAGATGTTAGTCAATAGCACCTTAACAGGACAAAGGTAGGTAGAGAGTTGGACAAATCCCTTCAACAAGAAACAAAAGGAACTACATCAGCTGGAAAGGAGGAATGGTGATAGTTCTCCTGTGCTCTTCACCTGGGAACTGGAATAGGGTATAGGAAGGAAAGATATCAAAAGGGATACAAGTTTTAAGCTTAGCATTTTACATGCTATCTTTGTTGTTTAGTGTCATTCATAATTATTCTGCACCAGGATATTTCTCTGTTAAGTTGTAAGGAAAATTGTGAGTAGGTCGTGCTTTTGAGTATGACCTAGACTTAGGGATAGCTTTTTGAAGGGATCAGAAAAAGATGTTTTGTTCAGGAGATCATGCAATATAATGCATAAAATTGCATCTAAGCTAGGATGAATATGATGAGAAAAAAAGGAATAAAGAGTTACAGTTTCATAGAATCATAGTCAGATCTTACTGCAAGCAGTGAAAAATTAACATCCAGATTTCTGCCATGGAACTTTCACCATGACTAGCAGAACCAATAAAACACTGGTTCTAAAACTTAACTTATTTACTGACTACTGGTGTGGGTTTATTGTACAGACCATCTTAAGCTTAATTGAAGTCTTTTTTTAATCATAAATAATCATATTTAATCATAAATATATGTATATATATTTATGATTTTAAAAAGACTTCAATATATATATTTTCTTCAGAAGCATAACATAAGGAAACAGTATTATCTTTAGGACATGTCCAGGAACCTGTTTTTGCATGAGAATTCAAGCTCCAATTATTTGCTTTCAAAAGGTTCCCTAGAATATTTGTATGTACACTTTTATTTTTCCTCTTGGTAACAGAAAACAGTAATAAAATAATAATTCTTTTCCAACTAAAGTCAGTGTGTAATGGATATATAAGCAATGATTTTATTACCATAACATTGCTATTCTTCTTCACATATGCAGCTGATGAATCACAATAGTGTTAAGCTCACAGTGATTCCTCAGAGACTCTCGTACACACATTTGATGCACAGTCTCACCGAATTTTTAATCATTGGATTTTACCAATAACTGTTAGGAAAAACTGACTACTGTGGAAATGGTTGCAGTTAGGATGCAAACTGACATAACAGAGAAAAATCAAAATGATTTTTTTTTAATTATTATTATTTTATTTATTTATTTATTTATTTATTTATTTTTGACAAATTCATTTTCAAAGTATAGTAGTTTAGAAGTTTTGGTTAATCAGAATTAAGCAGGATTTTCAGGAGGTCTAGCACATATGAATGATGTAAAGATAATACTTCCTAACAGAATGAATAGTGTGGGAATATAATGAACTGATAACTGTAAATCATTGTAGAAACAGCTTACCTATAAGTCCAAGTATTAATATTTGGCTTGAATATTCAATTTACCTTAGATTTCAAACAACTACAATCAATATTTTGCCAGTATTCCTACCTTAAAAATAGTGAAAAGGAAGAACAAAAAAATAACTTTCTCCAGAAGAACTATCAGTGCACTCTCAGAAGCTGGAAAGTAGTTTATATATTATAGTAAGTACAACTAATCTTTCCATTATTTAAGTAAGACATTTTGACACACAATTGAAACAAAAGAAATGAAATGGCAAGTGCAGTGCTAGGGATATACAAACATAAACACATTCTGTGAGATACATGAATTAATCCTCTGGTCTTCATGATAAGGCTTTAGCTAAGGCACTGTATCCAATTCTGTGTTCTGCGTTTTAGAGATAGAAGTGGAAAGTGCACACGAAAGCAAGCAGTGTCCAGAGGTCCAGAAACATGCTATGAGGAAAGATCAAATAATTGCAGACCCTTTGCTAAAGAAGGATGTCAGAGTAAAAGGTACCATCTTCCATATATGTAAATGATTACTTAAACGAACAAACAACAAATTAAAAACAAGTAACAGCTTACATACTTTTTAGGAAAAAAAAAAATATATCAAGTCAGTAGTATTGTTTAATTTGACTAGAAAAGTGTACAGTGGTCAGAATTAGATTACTTTGATAATGTAATTCTTAGGAATAAATGTTTAGAGTTGAATCTTAGGACACGAGACAGTTTAGCTGATCTGCTTATATTTCTGAGTATTGTTTCTCCACATCTTTTAACTATAACATACCCTTTGTGCAGATTTTCATTTAAAGACATACAAATCATACATTTGCAAATGCTGCTAAAAGCAAAGGAAAGAAAGCAAAATCAAGCCAGCAAAACAAAATGTACCTTATACAGAAACTTTTCTCACAAAAAATATATATTTAAAATAAGGCCTAATATGTACATGGATTCTCTGTGTTATAGACTGATAACATAAACATCCATGTGTACTAGATGAAGGATGTTAGGCAGAAGGTCTTTTACAAGCTGTTTCTAGAAATACCTTTTAAAAAAATAAACAAACAAACAAATAAATAAATAAATCAGAAAATTCAGTTTGAAACACTGTCGAGAACATACCACAGCAGTGTGTGGTTTGAAATAATGAAAAACTGGCATTCATTTATTTAAATAGTATTTAAATGTATAACAGTACTGTAGGAAATCCATTCAGGTTTCATTTTATTCTATGTGATTTCAGTTACTGAAATTAAAGGAAGTTTTGTTCTACAGAATTTACCAGCAGATTCTGCCACTGTTAGTTGGGTATATCATTGACTGGGACACAAACAATCCTATCAACTGAACTTAAACGTAAATTCTTGGCTTCTCACATTGTCTAGATTTAGAATGACATTTATGACTGATGGTTTTGTTTTTGATTTTTTTCTGCAACATTTTTGATAAATCTGTTCATATTTCTGCAGTATTTTAATAATATTCTGACTACAAGAGATAAAAGCACACCAGCAAACAACAGCAACAACAAGCAAATAAATACTTAGCCTACCAATGTGCAGTTATTTTTTTTCTAACTAAAATCTCTATTGTTTGTTCCTAGGAATGAGTCTAGCTACTTATTCTTCATACTTTTGTCCTTTGACAGAATCTTCAGCTATTCTGTTTATTTCCTGAATGGAAAATATAGAAAAGAATGTTACTCTGAATTTTGTCTTCAACTGCACAAGCAGTTTGTTTGCCTAGTTTACAGACTTTTTTGTTTGTTTGTTCGTTTCTGTTGTAGTTTGTTAGTTAGTTTTCTTAGAAAAAAATAACTTTTCAATGATGTTTATACTCACACAAGAGTGCGTGTTGGCATGTTTTTTTTTCATAGTCAATGCTGTTAATTCTCAAGATACCTGAGCCTCAGCTGTAAAGTGCAATTTCTAGTTTATTTTTCTTAAGTTTTTCATCCTCATCCATTTTGTTTCCTTGCACATGACTTTAAATTAATCAAAGTTGAAACCCTGTAATTACAACATAAATTACATGTTCTCTTTTCTTTATATTTTGTTTTAGAACTAATGACTTATGTAGCTAGATTAGCTTTAAAATGCCAAAAAGGCTTGCTAGAAGACAAAAAGAAAAGATGGAAAAAGTAATTTTGTTCAAACACATATATAAACATTTAATCATTGTATTTACATTTTCTTGACTTTTTTTCTGTCTTCAACTTTACTTTTACACTTTCTACATGAAAAACAAACAAACAAACATTTTTTTTGTCTGTTTTTAGATGAACACATACAAAACTGAAGAAAACAAATGAAGTAAGACTTTTTGATATCCTTCTAAAATTAATATATTTTTCTCTGCAATAGTTAAATAAATATACACATTATTAATATATATATATATAATATATATATATATAATTACTTTTGTACACATAATCTCTAATCTCTTGAGCAAACAGATATATATATATTTACTATATATGTGTGCCTCCGGTGGTGCAGTGGTATAAGTTGCTTCTTGCAACACCAGAGGCCCGGGGTTCGAATCTCCCCTGTGGCATAAGTGGCAGAAATGCTGCTCTGCTACACAGAGGGCTCGAATCCCGGGAGTTGGACTCGATGATCTCTAAGGTCCCTTCCAACTCGCACGATACTGTGATACTGTGATACTGTGATACTACAGAAAGAAAAAAAAAACACAACATCTTAAAACACTCATGCCTGAAGATTTTGAAATCAAGAATTTTTAGTCAGATGCAATCTCTGGAAAAAAAGGCAGAAGACAGGCTTGAGTGGTGTGTCCAGGAGAATCTCATGAGACCCAACAAACCAAGTACAAGGTCTTACACCTGAGTTGCAGCAGCACCCACTATCAATACAGTCTTGGTGCTGATAGGATAGAAAATAGTCCTGCTGAAAAGGACTTGGTGGTTCTGTAATGGATAACAAGCTGGACATGGGTTGGCAATGTGCCCCCACAGCCCAGAAAGCCAACCGTATCCCAAACTGCATCAAAAGAAGTTCAGCAGGGCTGATTGATCTTGCCCCTCTAGTCTGCTCAGGTGAGACCTCATCTGAAGTACTGCATCCAGATGTCAACATCACATGTACATAGCACAGGAAAGATGTAGACCTGTTGGGTGTGTCCAAAGGAAGACCACAAAAATAATCCAAGGGATGAAACACCTCCTCTGTGAAGGCAGGCTGAAAGAGTTTGGTCTGTTTAATCTGGAGAAGGCTCCTAGGAGATGGGAGAGTTCAATATCTAAAGGAAACCTACAAGAAATAAGGGGGAAGAATCAAGATCAGTTGTAAAAGGGCAAATGAAAATGGTTTAAACTAATAGAGGGGAGATTTAGACTGGGCATAAGAAAAAACTTATTATACAATAAGTATAGTGAAACAATAGAATGGGTTCCCCAGTGATGTGGTAGATATCCTGACTCAGAATATGTTCAAGGTCAGGGTGGACCTCTGAGCATCCCAATCTATCTGTATGTCTCTGTTCACTACAGGGTAGTTAGACTACATGACTTTTGAAGTACTTTCCAATGATTCTATGTCTTGAAGGCTGTCGTTTTGGTTTTTAAGGTCCTCATAAAGATGACTGCAGTTCCAGGCAGTCACAACATCTTCTCACAGTATTTCCATTCTTCAGCTCCTCCTTCTCCTTCCTTAGTATTTTTTCTTTTAACTTTTTATAGCTTTGGTGGTTAGGATTCAAAGCTGAATTTCCAAAGAAATTGGGGATGTGATTAACTTAATTTTAGGTATCTAATAGAGGAGGTACTTCAGAACTAAGCAGTGTAGACTTCCATTAAGTCAGCAAAGAGAAGTAGAAACTCCAAATATGTAATTTCTCTCACATATTTTGACACATTTTGAGGTGATACAAATTGTACATTTAGAAGCACCATTTTTAATCAAAGTAATTCTACCCAAGGGTATGACTCTATTAGCTGTGTGAAAGAAAGTACTAATTTGTATTATTTCTAGTGCAGAGTTAATTGTTACAAGCAATGCAGTGTTGTGAACTATTTACCTCACCCAAAATAAAAATCAGTATTTGGTTACATGATCAAAGACACCTACTGTGTACCATATTGAAATTCATGTTTACTTTCTCCCCCTCTTCTAGGTTTTATTTTCAGTCTTTTCCTTCATGAATTGTGTTAAGGTATATCTTCTCTCTCTGACACTCATGGAAGAATGTCACGCTCTGTGAAATACATATGAGAAGGTTTAATTTGAGATTTTTCATCTTAGAATGTGTTTACTTCATTTAAAAAAAAAAAAAAAAAAAAAAAAAAAAAAAGAGCAAACAAGGCTGTATCAATGATAATTTGTTTATTGAATGGAAAATAGTTTAGATTCTATGGCTTATTCATCAACCATTCTGAAAGTAAGACTTATTTCCATGGAAAATAAAATGATACAAAGAGCACAATAGTAGTATCTAACAGAGTGAATTCTCTGCTACAAAACACTATTTTTTCATATGGTCAACACTATGAGCTATGCATTTTCACCAGTGATGAACAAAAGTCTGCATGCCTCACTCAGAAAAAATTGTACCACCAGAGGTGAAGGGACCATTATCTTCAGCACTGCCCTCTTTGATTTCACCATAATGAGCAACAGTTAATAAGTATGTCAATCCAACAACCATGCACATTTTTCTTTTATAAAACCTTGTCTCCATGTTCTACATATTGTAGCTGTATCAGTGAATTATCTTGATTTCTTCTTAAAAGACTGGGAGTGTTTCATAACAGAGAAAACACATAGTAGTTGTATTGTTACCTGGAAGCAATGTTTTTTCATCTTCTTAATTTTTGTTGTTCTTTTTGTTCTTCTTCCCTTGTTCTGTATTGTTTTGGTGGTCATCCAAGGTTGAATTCATCTCTTCTAACTTTTGCTGTATTACATAGCACACCTAATTTTTGTTTGGCATGTAGACTCCCTTGGTAGTCTATGGAAAGAGAAAGTACCCCTAGAGAGTGATTTATCTGCACATAAAGATAACTGAGATTATTGAGATGAATTACCCTTTCTCTTAGATGGCTAAACTTGTGTGAGATTAATATAACTCAGTTGTGCTATATTTTTGTACAGCTTCAGTATTCCGCTGAAAGTGGCAGCCTTTGGTGTACTTGAAAGATACTACAGGAAGCAAATTTATTTTAAAATATAGTTATCTTTATTGTTGCCTGATTCTTATAATTTTCCTTTAAATTTGCTGTGGTTATACACTGATAAAGCCAAGAGAAAACATGGTTAAAGTATGATGCTTATATGCTTACAGCTCTCTCTGCTTTTTCAAAAGCAAAACAATTTTAAGTGTAAGATTATCTGGTAGTAAAAATGAGCTTTTTTTTTTTTTTTTTTTTTTTTTTTTCTCCAGATAGAGACCGTTATCTTGTTTCTGGTTTGGGTCACCTGACAATCCCCCACTATGCATAGAAGTGGACAGAAAAGAGGTAGCTAGACACTCTTTTGAGTGTATTTCCAAAACAAAACAAAACAAAGTTTATTACAAGAGATTTCCCTAGAATTTCATGAATTTCATCATTTGATATTTAGAAGATTGCCATGAAATAAATTAGTTCTGAAACAGAAATAAATTTGTTCTGAAACTGTATGTTCAGGGCCTTGTTGAACAAGTCAAAAGTGTTTGTAATTCACACTAATAGAAATGTTCTGTGTAAATCTCTAAATCTCTAAATTGTAGCTGAGCAATTCAGTACTCAGTCTACTAAAAGCCAAAGGGAATAAATTTCATATAAAGAATTCTTGTCTAAAAATAATATTTTCTTTCTGATTTCTGACATGTGATGACTGTTCATCTTACATCATGTCACATTAACTTAGTGCAATAAACCTGTTTTAATAAAAGGAGAAACTGATGGAGAAGAAGAAGAAAAGCAGTCAGAGGAATTCTCCTCAAACAGATTCTTACACTAACCACTTAGACAGTGGGACAATGAGTAGTCAGTCCAAATTTATCAGGTTGATGTCTCCAGAGTGGATGAATAAGTGAATTCTCTACCTGTGGTTTGGAGAATACTCTAATAACCAGCTACCCAAGTTATATTTTAAATATGTTAGTGTGTCTATAATTTACAATCAGAGTATGCAGTTAGCAGAACAAGTGAGCTAAATATCTAGTTTAAGCTGTTAACTGAAGTTGTATTTCTCCAAGTAGTCTGGAGCATCAATGGAGAATAAAAGCCCACTGTTTATTGAGATTTACCAAACAACTTTAATAGAGAACAGCATGAAGGATATAGCTCAATCTTAACTTTGTAATATCTTATTATTACAATCCAGCTCATACTATGGGAAACTGCAAGGAAGCTACACTGATAGCCTTGAAAAAATGTGGTGTTCACTTATACTTATGTCTGATGATGTTAAAATCACAGAATACACACTGATATTTTTTTTTCAGTAAATAAAGTTGTAAATATTATCAGGTGGACATCTAACATTTATGAAACATGTCTGTGTATGTATTGCATTAATTTTGAGAGGGTAGCCCAACATTGTTGGGAAAATGAGGACTATGTATTAATAAAAGAGGATATTTTCTGTAATATATGGCATTTGTCTTCCCTTTAAAGTGCTCCTTGGCCAATACCTCAGTGCAGTACTAGACCAGTACTGTTCTACAGGAAGCGGTATTTTTTGCATGAGGAAGAGAACTAACCACCCAACTACAGGTTATGCATAAAGATTTCATGAATTTACACAATCCACTTCAAATTAGGTTGCTGCATCCTATTTGTTTGCCAATTTTCTGTTCAGTGTTGCACACAGATCTGTCTATGAATGCCTAATATTTCTAAAACATGACTATAGCACATGGAATGAAGTTAGTTACTTGCATGAAGAATTCTTGCTATAGTATATACATGTAGTGGAAAGCAAATTCATTGAACGAAAAAAGGTTTTCAAAACTGGAGAGTTATATTCCAGACAGTAGTCACTATATCTGAGCTTGTAAAGATATGTTTTGTACAATCGAGATAATAAGGTATGGTTTCTGCTATGTCTCAAGGAGAAAAAGATACAGATTTCATAAAACATAAGCCATTGTTCTTGTACAGAAGCAGAGCTGAATTTTCATGTAAAAATTTATATACTTAGCAGCATTTTGATTTAAAGGATTAAGAAGCTGTGTTGTTTTAATTACGTTATTATTATTATTTTTAAAGCATATTCAAAATACTATCTACTTTTCATATGGAAGATATGGGATAGCAGCTGCTGGTCCCTGCATTGTCACACATATGTGTGTCTTTTTCTGGCTCTCTTTATCTGAATGTTTTACTGTAAGCAAGTTTGTAGGAGAAGATTATGCAACTACATTAACAACATGGAGTATGTGTGCACGTATTTTTGTGTGCTTAAGTAATTAAATTAACCTTTCTGGTCTTGTGAATTAATAGCAACTCATGGGATGAAATGCTCTCAGATGTGGATTCTGTGACCTTCAGATTTTGAACAATGCTTCAAGTGAGTTTAGCATGGTGGCTGCTTTAGTTTTCCTTGTTCAATAGCCATTTTCAGCACCTATATACCAAATGAATAGACAGCAAGTTAAGGTTGTTTTTTTTTCTTCCTCCCTTGTCTTGATAAATGTTTCCTCTTTTCCACTTGGCTGGCAGAAAGACGACCATTAAACGTTCATTTGTTTAAACTAACAGACTGTGGTCATCTGCTCCCCTGGGAGGGCAGGAATCCAAACAGGTCTAAAATGGCATCGTTTAGAAACACAATCAATTCATTATCTTTTTCATAAAGTTTGTATGTGCACACATTAATCATAATGGAATGGCACTGGGCAGAATGTTCTTACCTAAGCAAGTTCTGTGCTGAAACATCTCTTTATCATTTAACTGCCTCTTACAGTTAGGCTTTTATTGTTAGTTCATTCAAGCATTTTGAAAGTGCTGGTGTGTCTTTGTATGCACCAGTTGAAAAACCAATAATGAGCCTTCATGGTATGGACCCCACATGCATCTCATAGTCCTGGATGCTGTCCTGAGAAATGAATGCTGTATCATTTAATATTTTCCCCCAACTTTTAGATCCTACAAAAGTTGCTTTACATGCTGCTTTTGACCTCGAGTCTGATTTTATGAAATGGAATGCAAACATTTTTGATACTTATGTGACCGACCTTCACTGCCGTTTCATCCTCTCATCCTCCTCTCTAAAAGCCTTTATTGCATTTGCACTAAACAAGTAAATTTAAATTTCACCTGTAACTTTACTGTTCTATATATATGCGAGGGTTCAAAAAACTAGGTTGTTTAATTGAAGAGCATGGAGGTAAAACTAATTTATTGATCTCCCATCTACTTTCTATGAAGTTGATAACTCAGGTTAGGATTCATTTCACCTGATATTAAATACATAAAATGTCTGTAAGATATGGCATTTTGGGATACGATAAAATTTGCCCAAGGATAAATCAGTGTCTCTCTTCTGCCTATAGACGAAGGATGGATTCCTTTACAGAGCTTTTAGACCAAATTTATCGAATCTAGATTTTCAATGAAAAATATTGACTATTTTTACTGTAAGCAACTATCTCTGCAAGGACATTGCATTGTCTGAAGCTCTGATGTTTAAGCCTTGATGTATGCATTCAAAGTCAACACTAAAAGCTTAGCGTTAACTTTGCCTGTTTAAGATTATGTAAGAAACGTCACTATTTTGTCCCACTGTGACTTTACATTAACAGAGCTTTTCTAAAATGTTTCAAAAGGCTTTCTGGAGAAAAAAAAAAATCCTCTTTATATTCAGAAAATCATTCTACAGAAAATTTTCAAAAATTAGACATAGTTGTCTTAATCTTACATACAAAACAAAAATGCAGTAATATACAAGGTAAATTTTAGTATTACAATAGATTGTATATATTTTAAGTACAGTAGTTTTAATATATACATACCTACTCTGACAGTAATTGATATCTTGGAAATATGAACAGAGTTTAGATTATATTGTTTAAGAGTATATGCATATCTGAAGAAAAGCTAATTGAGTACTAAATCTAATACTTTGGTTTTAAAACTGTAATTAACAGCCTCTGTCTTTTGCTTCTCTCCTTTTACTTCTTGGCTTTTTTTTTTTTTTTTTTTACTCTTTGAATCATGTTTTTAAAGAAAACTGCTCTAGTGCTGTCAGTGCTCTACAGGATAATATATTCTGGCAGGTAACTAAGACTTAAAATAATACATAAAGAAAGAAAAAAAGAAAGAAACTCATTAAAGTTTGTTTGTTTGTTTGTTTGTTTGTTTGTTTGTTTGTTTTTCTTTTTTCTTCCATGTTTCCAGTGTATGTTATGGAAAAATGACATGACTGATAGAGACATGATGTGATTCAGACCGTTTTAAAGGGGAAAATCATGTGTATCCTCTGAAGAGATCCTTTGGTCTTAAGCAGGCCGCCTTATCTTTGAAAATGCCACATATTGTCACAGAAGAATAGGAAATGTACTATAAGCTAAGGGGTTAATATTTATATCTTCTACCACTGCTCATAACAATATAACAATACAAAAAGGAAAATGCAGAAGAAGTTCTCAGGGAAAAAAAATACACATTGAAGTCATATGTGTATTTTGTTGTTGTTGTTGTTGTTTTAAACCAACTCTTATTTTTCAACATTAAAAACATGAAAAATTGCAGTATGTAATTTCTATACATTATTGAGAGTGGTCATTTCTGAACAGTAGTTTGTAGGAAATAGGATTTATTCTTGTATGTTTTAGTGAAAGCACCAATTTTTTAATGCTCTTAAAACTTCTCCAAATCTTTTACTTTGTGGGACAATTTTATATTGTATTCTCTCTATGTTCAAGGAAGTTTTGGTGGGAAAAATAAATAAATAAATAGCATAGAATCAAATTCTATGAGGATTGTAACTAAATGTATATGTATTTATATGTACACCCACAAGATTGTATATTCTTTAAGGATTATAACTATGCATATATACCTATGCAATATGGACAGTGGGATCGAGTGCAATGTCAACAACTTGGCAGATGACACCAAGCTGAGTGGTGCCACACTAGATGGAAGGTATACCATTCAGAGGGACCTGGACAGGCTTGAGAGGTGGGCCCATGCCAACCTCATGAAGTGCAACAAGGCCAAGTGCAAGGTCCTGTTCCTACGTCAGGGCAATCCCAAGCACGGATACATGTCGAGTGATGAATGGCAATGCAGTTTGCAGCCAAAAAGGCCAACTGCATCTTGGGTCACATCATGAGATTTCTGATCAGCATGTTGAGGAATGCTCTGCATTCATGAGGCTCCACCTGGAGTACTGCACCCAGTTCTGGAGCTCCCAACATAAGAAAAACATGGAATTGTTGGAATTGGTGCAGGGGAAGACCACAGAGATGGTCAGAGTGATAGAACACCTCCCCTACAAGGACTAACAGAGAAATCTGGGGCTTTTCAGACTGCAGAAGAGAGGTGTCCGAGCTGGCCTCATAGTTGTCCTTCCAGTACCTGAAGGGGAATACAGAAAAGCTGGGGAGAGACTTTTGTAAGGCAGGTAGCAACAGTTTAAGGGGAAATTGTTTTAAAACGGTGAAGAGTAGATTTAGATTAGGTATTGGGAAGAAATTATTTGTTGTAAGGGGGTGAAACAGAGGAACAGGTTGCCCAGGGAGGTTGTGATTGCCTCTGTAGGCATTCATTGACAGGCTGGATGGGCTTTTGGGTAACCTGATCTGTAGTGAAGTAAGCCTGAGCATAGCAGAGGGGTTGGAATTTGATGATCTTAAAGATCCCTTCTAACCCAAACCAATCAATGACTCTATGAAACTATTTTGAAATAAAGATTACAGACATTCTGTTCTCCAAAACAGTGCATGAGCTTGTTCATGTTCAGTGCATATGATTTTTGCATTTGTTTTTAACTTCTCTGTAAAGCAGTTGAACATATGTCATTCCTGGGTTATATCTCATGGAAAGCTTAGGAACATCAGCTCTTTTCCTTCCTGAGCATCTTAGCTACAGGAAGTGCTAATAAGGGTGTAAGAAGTTAATTATCTTTTGCCATGAAACAAAAACAGCTCTATAAAACATGCATTTCTGTTATGTCCCTTGAATTCAACCCCCCCGAGGGGTAATATTCTGATTTAATGGTAGTAGTTTTACCTGTGAAACGATACTTATGTTATCTGGAAACAAGATCTGTTTGATTCCACTATTTGCTGATCTAATTCTACACCCTTTAAGAATGTTTGTTTACAAATATTTTTTACATTTAGATCATTTGGATGGGACTAGCATTGTCCAAAACTGGAAATCTGACATATAATTATATATATCTGGGATAGTTGTCCCTGTACTGTCAAGAAAAAGAAACAAGCTCTTTTACAATAAGGTTTGTCTCATTCTTACAGGCACTGCAAATATGTCATAGTTGTCTTATCCTTAAAACATCTTTGTTTTTCTAATTTTATTATGAAGAATGACTAGGTATACACTTGTTTACTAAAGGCATCTCTATGCAATATAAGTCTTTTAGAATCACAGAATCATTGAATGTCTTGTGTTGGAAGGGACATCAAAAATCATCTAATTCCCCTCATAATTCATTCAATTTCTCATAAGTGAATTACTTATTTTTCCTGTTGTGCATTATGTGGTGCTGCTCCACATTAAATTCTAAGTAATCATTTTAGTTTTAACTATCTTTTTTATTTATTAGTCTCCTGTTACGTTCTTTTTTAGTTTCCCTCACCTTATTATTTTTTCTTTTTCTCTGATAATAATTATTAATTTGTCCTTAATTCAGAAGAACTTACAAAATGCATTATTATAATTATCTTGCTTTTGCCTTCAGCACTTTCCTCTTTTTTTTTTTCTTTTCTTTTCTTTTTTTTTTCCTTTTTTTTTCTTTTTTTTTTTTTTTTCCCTGAGAAACAGTGAAAGGATCAAATTAGTACTGATTTTAAAAAGTAACAGCACTGTGACAAATTAATACAAGAATATGCACAGGGTGGATATTTTACAGTCACAATACAAAAAATTACAAGCTTCAATTATTCTGTATCCTGCTGGCTAGTTTAGTTGTAGTTCTGATTATTCTGTATCCTGCTGGCTAGTTTAGTTGCAGTTCTGGACCATAAAGTGTTGTTTGTTTGTTTGTTTGTTTGTTTGTTTAATTTCTCATACTTTTATCTTTATCCGAGCTTGACTTTTTTTCTGTTTTGTTTTATGTTCCATGTTCATTATGATTCACCACAGGATATACACTGGGTAGTAGGGTCCTTTATCTCCGTTGTTTGGTTTCTACCTCTCTTAGCTCTGAACTCTAACTGACGTGGTGGCTCTTTGATTTTTTCTCTTGTTAGACAACCTGCCATTGTTTGTAAGATTATACTTTTTCCAAGATCAGATCTCTTTGATGCACTAATTAGAAAGTTGTTTTATATAATTATTTGTGTATTTCCCAGCTCTAATTAATAAGTACATGGGTACTTAAATCACCTGCTACTAGTAGAAGGTGTCATTCATCTCTGTATGCCATCATGTACATGAATTATTTTACATGACACAGATATAGAGATATAGATATAAATAATCATAAAATATTTATCAACATTGTTTTTATCAAGAATAGACAGAATAATGAGCCTAAATATTTTATTTTATTAAAAAAGTAGAGAAGAGTTTTTCTACACAAATATGTGCACTGTAGGCTTTGATCAGCTGTGTAAGACAAAAAGGTAATGACTTTTCCATTAACACTTTTTCTTCACCAGTTATTGATTTTTCTTCACTAAGTACTGTTTCATAAACTATGTATGTCTGACCTTGTTTTTAAATTCTAGTAGGGGAAAAAACAGTATTTTGTCCTCTTAACTGTTTGATTCTAACACCAAAAACTCTGTATTTTAGATCTGAATACAAGTAAAGGTTTTTAATACTTCCAGCCTGTTGCACTTTTTCTATGAGAAATTAGAAATTAACTTTTAAAATAGGTATTCTCCTTTTATGCTCTGTAATTCATCATCTATTCAAATCAGCTCTTTTCTGCATCTATAATAAACACGCAGATTTCTGATTCTGAAATATAAGCAATTTGAGGAAAATCATTTACTATGTTCATACTATGTATGTTAGTATTTTTAGTTACTAGTGAAAGATACTAAGAATGTCCTTACTAACAAATAAATAAATAAATAAATAAAATAAAATCTTTTTCTTCTGAGTAGCTTAGGCATAATTTTATTCTACCTGAGTAAAATTTGACAGTAGTACAAACTACAAAGATTTTTAAAATCCAAAGGCAGAAAAATAAAAACAAACAAACAAACAACAACAACAACAACAAAAACAATAGATGAATTAAGACATTTTTAGGAGTGAAATGTATAGATTCAGTCAGATTTAATATAATGTAAATTCATGTTTAGGATGTAATTAGAGACCATATAACTGTGCCAGTAATAAAAGAGTTTGGTAAATTGGAAGGTACAAATGTTGATAAATTTCAAGCTAGATGATAATCATAAGATCCCTGGTAATATTTCAGACTTGTATCTTAAGTATGGAAACTACTAAGTATAGAGTAATTAAAATGATAATGATAATAATAATAATAAAGAAACCCTACAACTTTATATCTTATGTTACATTCTCTCCTCCAGGTTCCAGTAGCTACAAATCTTTTGCTGCAGAGGCATCTCTGCTTCAAATAAGACTGATTAAAAATGAGATTGCTCAGTCTGACCCATTTCATGAGCTGTGATTTGTCCAGTAGTTGAGTATAGTCTGATTGTCTATAATTTGGGTTTAGAGTTCCTTCTTTTTTGGTTCCAACATAGTAGACATCAGTGACCCTGAATTTAAAATAAAATAAAAATAAATAAAAAAGGAAATAAAGTAATCTATTTAACAAACAAACAAACAAAAAACAAAAACAATAACAACAAAAACATTCATAGTATTTTGAGCTTCAAGAACTTCATATTAGTCCAGGCTTCTTAGATAAAATATTCAGCATAACTGAATGTTTTACTTAAATCACATTTATGTCTTCAGGAACATAAGGTGCTCCTTTAAATATGATATTTGCAATGTGGGCTTTCTGAGTAGCACATGCTTTAGTAACAAAGTCAAATTACACTAGGATTTTTTTTTAATCTCAGTTCTCTTAATAAGAACTTTATAATTCTGAAGAATAGAGAGAAAATAAATATAAATAGAGATATCTAAAATTCTCACTTGAGGTAAGTGATTTAGAATCTTAGAACCACAGAATGCCTTGGGTTGCAAGAGACATTAAAGATTATTTAGATATAAACCCACAGTCCATCACAGGGTTGCCAATCACTAAATCAGGCACTAGATCAGATTAGAAAGGGCCCCAACCACTCTAGCCTTCAACATTACCTGGAACAGGGCATCACCACACTCTCAGTGAAAATTTTCTTATTGACATCTAATCCAAATCTTTCTTTTTACTTAAAAACTATTCACTCTTATTCTGATACTATCTTCATATGTAAAACTCCATATAATTACAAGAACAAATTCTACTAATTTGACATTGGCTCTTCCTGTCCTTGCAAAGCAGAATTCACCAAGCTTTGGATTGTCCACTCACTAATAGGGAACGTGAGCTGGGTTAGACTGTCATGAGACACTTCAGTGAACATACTCTGCTCTCTCAGCCTATCTATGTTTGTAAGAGACATGTTCCAGCTAACCATGTATTATGTGTAAATCTAAAACAAAACTGTTTGCAGTAACTGTGCTTTATCATTTTTCTCATATTAGCCTCCTGATATCACACATCTCCAAGGGACAATAACAGAGAAGAATTATGTATTTTATTCAAATCATTCTCTTCTATAACAGTAATATAATGATAATTAATTATTCTACATACCAAAATTAAAAAAAAAAAAAAGAAAAAAAAAAAAAAGAAAAGAAAAAAAAGGGAAAAAAAAAAACAAAAAAAACCCAACAACAAAAAACTGATATTTCAGAAGGTAAATTGTTTCTATCTGTTGATTAAATTTAACTCTTACAATGTCAATTTTGTTGTCATGGACAATCTACAAACTTCTTCAAAAGATAGTACTCCTAAGTGAAGAAAGTTGAGTAACCACAATTGTTTGGTCTCACATAAGAGGGCTGTTCTGATAAAATAAAATATAATATATAAAATATATTAAATATAAAATATCTATTTTATTATGTAGACCCATGACACTGGAGAGATGCTGGTGGTATGGCAGTAAATGGTCAACCTTCCCATCAGCAAATTTGGTTGCTGTGTGACAGATGGCAGCAAAAGGACAGTCTGACAAAACGGAGTCTGTCATGAAAGTGCATATGAAGTAAAGATGTGTAATTGAATTCCTTCATGTGGAAAAAATTCTCCCATTGACATTCATCAGTGCTTACTGAAAATTAATGAAAACCAAACAGTGGATGTGAACACAGTGAAGTGATGGGTGGTGTGGTTCAATAGTGTCAAAAATACAGACCTTATGGTGATAACTATGTTGACTAGTGGTGGTTTGTAGCTGAGAATGTGCCCTATCAAATAGTGTTATTGTGCTTCTTATATCTATTGTAGTTTCCATAGAACTAGATAGGAGGCATTACTTTTAGAGTGACATATGTGTGCAGATGTGTGTTAGATTAATGTGTTTGAGCACATGCACACATATATATGTTATTGTATTTGTGTTTCTCTCTATAGAGAGAATATATACTTATATATATATGCATATGTATGCACGTATACATATGTATACATTTTAGATATCTGTAATGTTAAATGTCAACAACTATACAGATTTATGTAAGGTGCATTGTTAAGCTTGTTAATGCACAAAATATGGTTTAATTGTAAAGGTGAAGTTGAAAAACTACTGAGAAGCTAGAACAAAGTAATAAATTTTCTGAAGTGAAATTCATATTTTTATACCAGTGATCAAACTACTAGGGGCTGAAGATGTTTCAGAATTAAAAATATGACTTTCTCCAGTTATACAAAACTGTTGTGGTTTTATATAATCTTTTGAAAACAAATTAGTACATTTTCTTAAAAATATGCAAATACAATCCTCATGGAACAATAGTGCCACTGCTCCACTTTTCTTCAACACTTCCACCAGTTCCCTAGGCAGACTGTGCCAATGCCTCACCACTTTTTCAGAGGATAAATCTTTCCAAATATCCAACCAAACCTCCCCTAGAAGGTCAAGATGACCACTTTACAAATATTCTGTTATGTTAGAGTATCAAAGAATTGTAAATTCCTTTAATATTTGCATTGCAGAGAAAATTCAAGAAACCAGTGAAAAGCAGTTCTTTCTGATACTGGCCATTATGAACATAATATTCCAATCTTTATGAATCTTCAAATATATCTTTACTGAACATCACAAGTATAGTGAAATTGGAAATATTGTACACGACACAGTGAAAAAATAAAAAATAAAAAAAATCAGCCATACAACGTGATTGCTTTTAAAGAAGCATATTTAGTGTACTCATTAACACTGATCAGAGATCTACATTGATTATATGTACGGAAGCATTTGAAAAGGTCCAATTTCAAGATCAACAGTAGAACTTACAAGAACCTGCTAGTACATACTATGTTCTTATTCCCAGGAAGAGTTCTGAAAATAAAGTGAAACAAGAAATTTCAGTGATAAATAAGAAATACTATTGACTCCTGGTGGCCTGTCTACCTGTCTGAGATTAGGAAAACAAAGCATTCAAATTTAAGAAACACCCAGTCATTCTTCAAATTCTGTGTCAGGAGACCCAGGCAGCTCTGTTGATCTGCTTTCCATATTCTTCTTGTTAGGTGATGTACGGACACAGGCAAGTTCTGGGACCAGACTGAGTACAATTTCAAAGACTTAGGAGGAAAGAATCACAGAATTATTGATGTCTGTGATCCACACAAACATCAAGTTCCTCACTTAGTCAAAGGATCGTAAAAATCTCTCAGACCTCATAAAAGAAGATCTTCAGGCTAATTTACCCCCTTCCTGAGTAAGTAAGTTTCCCTTTTCTCCTAGCCTGTAGATCAGCAGGGAAGAAAAAAGTTTTGAAGATAAAAGCCCTTGTGAAGCAAGTTGAGAGGAAAGGTGAGAATTGATCGGTGAAAAGAAATATGTAGCAGTGTACATAATAAATAAATAAATTGCACTTTTGAATATTTCCTATTTTTCAATTTAAAAAAAAAATCAGATATGTCTTTTTTTCTAAATCAAAATCAGATGAAAATAGTTACACAGTGATTCACAGCTCTTCAAAAGAGCTTCCAAATGACCCAAGATAGAACAAGTATTTTACCACTTCTCTCTCTCTTTGTGTTTGTGTGTGTTTGTGTGTGTGAATAAGTGATTTATTTTTATAGGACATTTTTCAAATTCCAGTCAAACATTGTGCTTTATTGGCAGATAAAGAAACAAACAATGACCATTTTTTTTTCTAGAATTAATTTAGTCAATACCGTCTGTTGTTTTATTATGCAGTGTACAAACTATTAAACCATTTTTAAAAAGAAAGTAACATTGAAGATAGCCATTCTCATTTATTGTTCTTTTGTTGTTGTTACTTTGTTTCTTTACCTCTTAAAAAAAAAAAAAAAAAAAAAAAAAAGACCTAGAAAAACAAGTTTTTTATATTTGTTATTATTGATACTATAAAACTCTTGTTCAATATCTTAAAACTCTTGTTCAATGTCTGGGGACTGCAGAACAATTGATAATATTTTGGAAATGTGTTACTGTATTACTATGAGATACTGTATTACTCAGTCTGGGGAAAAGAAGGCTGAGGGGAGGCCTTACTGCCCTCTTCCATTACCTGAAAGGTGCTTACTGTGAGAGTGGGGTAGGTCTTCCCTAGTCCTGCTCACCATACCATTCCTGATACAAGCCAGGATGCCATTGGTCCTCTTGGCCACCTGGGCACACTGCTGGCTCATGTTCAGCCAACATCAGCAAACCAAGGTCCCTTTCTGTCAGGCAGCTTTCCAGTCACACTTCCCCAAGCCTGTAGGGTTGTCTGGAGCTGTTGTGACCAAAATGCAGGACCTGACACTTGGTCCTATTAGTTTGTTTCTCCTCAGATCATTGCCACTGTTTTAAATTATCTTGCGGTCCCCTTTTCTGGAGGCATAAATCCATCGGTCCCTCCGTCTCATTATTCATGGAACCAGGCAGAATCAGCCCAACTACTGACACTTTCCAATGGCAACTTGTGTGATGCTGGTGTTCCAAGAGGTTGATATTTTTGTTCCTATTCCTTCCAGCCTCAAAACAGTTAATTTCCTGAGCTGCACGTGCTGTTTGGACACATGAGTATCTGCTAAAATTCTGAATGGAGCCTGGTGATTTGGGTTGTCTCTATGCAACCCAGTGATCAATACGTTCTCTTTCACATTTCCTTTATTTTCAGAGTGTGAAGCCCCCCACTAAGGTTCATAACCTTGGTGGTCATCTTTCATCATGAGCTGTCTTTGATTATAATTTTACTTCACACAAATCTCATTCTATTATCTCCAAAACATAGGAAGGCTGTGACCAAAGCTGTCTCAGGATGATGCCAAGTCAATAATTCATACCTTTGTTACATCTCTGTTGGGTAGCTGTAATCCAACCTAGTTGTTGTAATTGTAGTATGCTAGCACCTGTAGTTTGGTATGTTTGAAACTGTTCTAAGTCCAGCAATTGCTCCATGCCTTTTGTAATCATGTCTATATGTCCAGTGCAGTTGTAAAATGTAAGAAATGCCTTGTCTTCCAGAGAAGAAGAATAAAAAAAGTATGCTGCTTAAGATTTTAAATCCTTCTTCATATAATACCATAGATAAAATTTAATTATGTGAAGCTACCATAAAATCATAGAATTATAGAATCGTAGAAAGGCTTGGGTTGGAAGAGACCTCAGAGATTATCTAGTCATCAGTCCCCTGCCTTGGGCAGGGTTTCCAGCCCTCCTAAATCAGACACTTGATCAGGTTGCCCAGGTCCTCATACAGCCTAGTCTTGAACAACTCCTGGAATAGGGTAACCACAAATTCTGTATGCAGCCTGTGCCCACCTCACTATCCTCTCGGTGAAAAAATTTCCCCTGACATCTAATCTATTCTTTTAAATTATTTGAAAAACATTCTGTCTTGTCTTATCATTACCTAATCACAAAAACAGTTGATTTCCCTCTTGTTTATAAGCTCCTTTTGTGTACTGGAAGATTGCTATCGGGACTCCCCTGATCCTTGTCTTCTCCAGGCTGAACAAGCTCTCCTCCTTCAGCTAGTTTTCACAAAGTAAGTGCACCAGCCCTCTTATAGTGGTCTTCCTCTAGAACCACCCCAATACTTACATGTCTTTCTTGACCTGGGGTCCCCAGTCCTGAATTTGGTACTCCATCTGGGCCCTCACAAGGGTAAAGTAGTGGGAGCAATCACTTCCCTTGCCCTTGTGTCTGCTCCTCTTTTGTTGAAGCACAGGATATTGTCAGCCCTGCAGGCTTCAAGCTCATTATTCTGCCTCATGTTAAGTCTACCAAGATCTGAAAACCTTTCTCATCAGGGATGATCTCAAGTTTTTGCCTCAACTTGCATTTACATTTGGGGTTGCCCTAACTCAAATGCAACACCTTGCACTTGGCCTTCTTGAACCTCATTGGGTTCACATTGTCCCATTTTTAAGGCCTGTCCAAGGATCAGTGAGTACAACATAGGACCACCTGATATTCAAAGGCTTTGTCTAGGAGTGTTGACCAAACACTTCTTTTATTCCAGTAACGTGGTGTCATCTGGAAGCCTTTACCAGGGTTCAACCATCCCCTGGTGAAGAACTTTTCCTAATACTCAACCTGACTTTAACTTGTTGCAGTTTGATACCATTCCCTTGGAGCCTGTCACTGTCACCACAGAGAAGACATGAGACCCTGCCTCTCCACAGCCCTCATGAGGAAGATACAGGTCACCATGAGGACTCCGTTCAGCCTCCTCTTAAATAAACCGAGTGACTTAACTAACTCCTCAAATCACTCCACTCATTTTGTCCTCTAGACCCTTTCTCATCCTTCTAGTCCTTCTTTGGATGCTATATAATAGTTCCAATAGTGCAATATGCACAATATGAGATATGCAATATGCACAAAATGCACAGCTTAGACAACCTCTAGTCTGTGTGATAAATTTATGTCTTAAAAAAAAAGGGAAAATTTCTTAAATCTATATTTCTCAAATATATGTGGTCTTCTTACAGGAAAACCATGTCTCTTTGATCATACAAATTTGTACTCAAGACTACAGAAAAAGACTGGAAAAGTGTGTACTAAGAGTACTCACCCATTCATATAAAACTAGCAGACAAAACATAAAGACTTTTTTTTTTCTTTTCTTTTCTTTTTTAATAATAACTACAGTATTTGATATTTTTATTTACTTTATTGTGTGTATATCTGTAGTTGTTAATTCAGCATATTCAGAAAATTACATGATAGCCCTCATTATGGCTAAATACAATATTAGTGCTCCCACTTTTAACATAAGGAAATGGAGTAACTTGTCAAAGAAAACTCATGGAGCATCTCAGGTCTTCGGCAGTCTTTATCTGATCCAGAAGCAGGTGAAACGCTGACCTTTCCGTAGTAGCCAGGATAATACATCAAACAAAGTCATACACTCTGTGAATATAACCATAGAGTGGTTATATCAGCATCACACAGTTTACATTTCAAAGCATATTTATCACTACTGAATCAAGCAAGGCAAAATTCCCAAAGCAATTTATAATTTACAATCCAGCATTTGGGATGCTGGCAACTCAGTAATTATTTGGCTTCTTCTGTTTGTGTGTCTATTTTGTGTGTGTTTACTATTTTACTTATTTATGTGAGATATGTGCACATGAGTTTCATTTTGGAGGCTTACGATACAAAAACCATGTTTGTGATTTATTAAAAACAAATGATGTAGTAAAAAAGTTTATCTTTAAATATGGGGTGCTTGCCAGGTCCTGGAAACAGAATGCCAACTAGTACTTTTACTGAAGCTGCTAGTCACAGAGTTGTTTAATATAAGACGACTTTGTGTCCCTTTCAGCTGGGAGGCCTGTTTTCTTGCCATCCTTAACACATTTTATGTGTTTTAGAAATTGTTTTCTTGTTTGGAAAGATTCTACTGTGACAGAAGAAAAGAGTGGAAACATCTAGAGAAGAAAACAACACAATATATAAAAGAACACTGAAGATACACCAAAATCTTTTTCCCTGAGTTTTTTTCCCTAAGTTCAAATCTTTTTTCCCTAAGTTCAAATTTTATATCTTAGAATATAAAAGAATCAGATCAAGATAAATTAATTTAGAAAATAAATAAAATAAGTAAATGAAATAAGAAAAGTTATATGCCTAAGTAGGAAAGAATTTAAGGAAGATAAGGAAGATAGTAGAGATAGTGATAAATTTCTTTATCTTCACATGCATAGAATTGATCAGAGTAAGGAGAGAGTACCACGTGATTGAAATGTTGATAATTCACACAATGCACTTGAGGAAAAAAAAAAAAAAAAAAAAAAAAGGTTTTAAATCATTATTTATCTACCTTAGACATACAGAATCCTAATTTAATAAGGTGTTTGAGAGGAAAGAGCAAGAAAAAAAAATATTATACTTGATATTATTACCTTTGTATAGTTCACATAATAGTCACCATCAGTAATAAATATATATTAAAAAGACAGTATTCAATCACTTAGTTAGCTGTGTTAAACAGGATGATGAGTGAACAGAAAGAAGAAAAATAAATAAAAAGAATCTCATAATCTGCTTAATGATTTACATCTACTTAGTATACCAGTGATGAGAATGAAATTCCTGTACATTCAGAACTTATGATTGTTAAGTATTCACTAATAAACAAACTTTATGAATTATACTCCACTGATGACAAACTGGAGGCACCTTTAATATCAGTACTGAAACATCTTTAGTAAAGTAACTTTATACTTGTTTTTCATTATTGATTTTATTTTGATAAAATCCTTGCATTGGCTCTATGACCTTTCCCTGCAAAGGAATGAGACTGATAGGCCTGTAGTTCCCGGATCATTTTTATTTACTCTTCTTAAAAATGGGTGTGATGTCATCTTTTTTTCCAGTCACCAAGGACTTCAACTGACTGCCACAACTTTTCAAATAAGATAGAGAGTGGCTAGGTGACTACATCAGCAAATTCCATGAGGACTCTGGATGCATCTCAACAGGATGCATAGACTTGTGGATTTCAGGTTCCTCAGGAGATCACTAACTTGATCGTTGTTTACATTAGGAAGGTTGTGGCTACCCTGATCCCCTCCTGCTAAACCAAACGTTTGAGGGCTGTGTGGCAATCAGTTATCAGATAAGACTGACTCAAAAAGGTTGTAAAGGACCTCAGCCTTATCTGTGTTGTTACTAACCTGTCTGAGTTACTCACTAGGCCCTATGGAATATGAACTCAACTGTAGCATTTTCACTACACCCAAGGCTGCTTCCAATCCTGATGCCATCCTGGTGGGGCCATTAATTTATTGAGTCAGGAAGTTATCTTCAATACATTCCAGGAGGGAGCCTCTAGGATTGCCTACAGTTTGCTGTGTTACTTTTCTATAAGATGTACAGGTGGTTGAAGTCCTTCAGCAGGATGAGTGATTGTGATTATGATTCCTCCTGTAGCTGGAGGTAGAAGGCCTCATCAATAGGCTCTGCTTGATCAGATGGCCTGTAGTAGACACTGATCACAAGGTTCCCTTAGCTGCCTCAGTCTCTAACTGTCATTCACAGGCTTCCAACTTGCTCATGACTGTTCTTTAAAGACAGCTCTTCACATTCTATTCCTATCCTGATGTAGATAGTAATACCACTGCCCCTCCTTGCTTGCCTGTCCCTTCTGAACAGCTTGTAGCTGTTGACAGCCACACTCCAGTCATGGGAATAATTCCATCAGGCTTTGGTGATGACAGCTACATCATGGTTTTCGGGCAGCATAGTAGCTCCCAGATCCCTATTTGTTTCCCAAGCTGCATACTTAAGTGTAGCGGCACTTCAGCTGGCAAGCTGGTCTTGTCAGTTCCTTAAAGGATAACTTCTTAATTTCTTTTCAGGTGTTTTCTGTGATTCTTCCCCATTGCCTTCTCCTGTTGTCCCAGCAATCACTGCCTCTACCTCATGATCATAGAATTTTGTATGTGCTGCAATGTTGCTGGCACCTCTCAAGGCCATGAAACTTTCTAGGCTCCTGCCCTTTCTCTCTAATATTGTTATACCTTCCCACATAGAATCATAGAATCACCAAGGTTGGAAAAGACCTAAAAGATCATCCAGTCCAGTCGTTCAACTATCACTGACAGATCCCACTAAACCATGGACATAAAAAGACTATCTGTGCATTCAGTTCCTTTAGCCATCTTCCCAAGGCTCTGAAGTCCCCTTTGATGGCACTTGACCCACATGTAGCACCATCATTTCTCGCTGTATAGAAAAGCAGCCATACAGCGCTAGGTAGTTTCCTAGTGATGTCCCTCCCCTGAGACCCAGGAAAACAGAAGACCTATCTAAGAAGAGGGTTTACCCAGCATGTTGGATGTTCAGTTCCCTGTAAGGAAAAATGTCTGAAATAGCATACTGACAATGTAAATTTAAACTACTTGATAGTTCCAGATCTCACAGAATTGTATGATGAAGTGCAATTAAAATATTGTTCTGGGATTTTTTAGTCCATTATCTATCTACTTTTTTTTATCTATTCTTTTGATGAGGAAGGACAAAATCCCTGCAGATAGTTAGCAGTTATTCTGTGAACAGGATAATGCATACATATGAGGTCCTAAATCTGTCACAAGTTCCATTGCTATAAATAAGGAGCACTGATAAACTTGATGCAGATAAACTAGTTAAAAATTAAAGGAGACTAGAATCAGCCTCTCCATGTGGCTGATCTTTTTTATGATCCTAACTCAGACTAATTGCAAGTGTTTTAAGGTATCACTTTTCTCTTAGACTTTCAGTATTTAAATCTCCAAATTTTTGATCTATAGAGAGCAATACTATATTTAAGTAGATCTGAGTTACAAGCTTCTGTGTCATTATGCGTATATATACTGTTTAAATAGAAAGCATATAGGTACCTTGTGTATTTGTCTACCTGCATCCATTTTATAATTTTTATTATTATTATTATTATTTTCTGAAATACATAGATGTTATTAGAAATACAGTTACTTTCACCCAAGACATTTCCTGATGTCTGGGAGATCTTAACTACCAATGTATAAAAAGGACAAGTTTCATCAGTCGTCATTTTGAGCTTGGAATAACTTGGAATGTCCCCTGGCAATGTCAGATTCTGGCAGCAGAATTATAGCTTAACCCAAGCTGATATAGACAAGATCAAGAGACAGCATTGCATGCCAGGAATTGTGATCTATTTCTAAAGGCTTCTATGCTGAACTTTAATATTAGTATCAGCATTTGAACGGAAGTAGAACCTGAGGTTTTAACTGAGATCAAGTCCTGATATTGCTGGGCATAAGATTTCTCTTTCTCAGAGATCAAGTCCCTGACATACAAGAATCCAGAGGTTGGATTTAGCTTGTCCAAAACCAGTCAATTTTATGTACATTTTATACTGGCACTGCCCTTTGCTCTTGTCCACCTGGAAAGAGTTGAAATAATGACAGTGTAGTTTTGAAAGAAATATGCTTTACCACTTGGTCTGATTTCAGCAGCCAAGCACAGGCAGAAAGGCTTTCTGTAGTAGATATGATATGAGTAGATATGTGTTTTCCTTAACAGGAAGAGATGGTAAAGATTATCATTTTGTATTCAAAGGTGATTACTTCATGTATTCTGTTTGAATTTACTTGTGTCTTTCATTTCAGTCTATCAGATTTCTTTCTTTGTTTATTTTCTTTCTTTCTTTGACAAACAGAAAAGAAAATACAACAGAAGAAAATATATATATTTGGGGCAAATGACGTTATGTGAGAATCATAATGGCTAATTTTGCACAGTGTGATTCTTACTGGTGTATTTGTTCTCAGAGCTCTGTAGGAAATATTCTATATAAGAATAGTCAGGAAAAAAAAATATAATTAAAATATTTACTTAATTGTTGTAATAACCAAAATAAACCTCTACATTTATCCAAAAAGTAGAAAAAACAAACAAACAAACAAACAAACAAACAAACAAAAAACATCTCAAAGCATCTCTGGAATAAATAGTGTTCTCAGTACAACTTAGACCTTGTGTATTGTTAAAGAAATTTAGATTACATGGAATCATGGAATCACAAAATCACGGATAATAAGGACTGAAGATAATCCAGTTCAAACTGCTCTCTAAAGTGGGTCCCCTAGCATCGGCTACATGGAAAAGCAACCAAGTGGTTTTTGAGTATCTCCAGTTAAGAAGACTCCACAACCTTCGTGGGCAGCTTGTTCCAGTGCTTTGTCCCCCTCAAGTTTTCATGTTCAGGTGTAACTCCCTGTGTTCCACTTAGTTACTGTTGCCCCTTGTACTGTTGCTGAGCACCAACAAAAAGAGCCTAGTCCCGTTCACTTGACTCCTGCCTTTTGATCATATATAAGATCCCATTTCAGTCTTCTCCTTCTTGAACAGACCCAGGCTTCTCAGCCTTTTTTCATAAGAGAGATGCTCCAGGCCCCTAATAATCTTTCTAGCCATCTGCTGGACTCTCTCTAGAAGTTCCCTGTTTTTCTTGAACTAATGAGCACAGAACTGGACACAGTACTCCAGATATAACTTCTTAATGCAGAGTGGAGAGGAAGGTTCTTCTCCCCTGACCTTCTGGCCATACTCTTTTAAATTCACCCCAGGATACCACTGGTCATGCTGGCCTCAAGTGCACACTGCTGGCTCATGGCTGATCTGTTGTCCATCAGAGCAGTTAGGTCCTTCTCTGTGGAGCTTCTCTCCAGTTAGTCATTCCGTAACCTACACTGATTTTAAGTATAGAACTGTCCAGGTCTCACTGAATGATAGTACAGCCTTTTGATGTGTCAGTCACCCTTTCCAGCTTTGCATCACCAGCAAACTTACTGTGGGTACTGTTGCATCTGGTTCTTCAAGCCTGTGTGTTAATCCTTGTGTGTCCGACAAACCACTTGGTCAGGGCCAATAACTGCAGGCGTGCACCAATGTGGTAAGCAGCAAAGGGCATTTATTGTAGCAACATGTCTATTCTTATAGTTCCCTAGTACATTCGTCAATCCCCGATTGGTCTGAGATACAATCTCCTATATACTGATTGGGGGGCTCAAGCAACATGCCACATCAGCAATCTCCTTAACAATCTTTTCTCCATTGTTCTATTTCTTAATCAACTCCCCAAAACTTGTTTACTACTTCTTTAAGGTCATACTGACCTTGTTCTAAGCATAGCTCCATATTTAAGCAAGCATATGCATAGGGGCAATCCCGTACAACTGGGTTCCCACGATCGCCTGCTGCAACAGGGTACTTTCCTCTTTAGATTGTTGCTGCTGTTTTTCTTTTTATTTATTATTATTCCCTCTCCTCTTTGTTCCACCTCTTTTCCCCCTTTCTTCAGGCTAGTGAGCCTTTGGGGTTGCTGTCACAGAGTCATAGAATGGCCTGGGTTGAAAAGGACCTCTGTCCCCCTGACACAAACACAGATAGAACTGGGGATAACTCTGTCATAATTCACTTCCACTTTCCTGGAGATGACATCCAGAACAAGTTGTTGTATCATCTTCCCAAGGGACAGAGGTGAAACTGGCTGGCCTGCAGTTTCTTGGGTCCTCCTTGCCCTTTTTAAAGACAGGAATTACATTGGCTTTCTCTAAAACTTCAGGCTCCCATTCTTCATAATTATTCATAGATAACAGAGAACAGTGAGGTAGTTGTTTCTGCCTACTCTCTCAGCTTTCATGGGTGCATCCCATGAAGACACAAGGATTTATGTATGTCAAATTTATTTAGATGATTTCTGAACAAGGGAAAATTTTCCTTTCTTTAGACTCTTACCTTTCTTCTATATCTCTTATCTTAGATTGGATCTTATAAGAATATAAGATTATATATAAGATATAAGAATATAAGATATCTTATAAGAACAATCTTAGAAGTAAAGAGTGAATTAAAGAAGGACATCAGTATCTCTGCCTTTTCAGCCTCCTTTGTTAGCAGAACACCCACTTTATTCAACAGAAGTCCTACACTTTCTCCAATCTCCTTTTTACTAGTTATATACTTTAATTTAAGGGTACTTTATCTTTCCTAGTTGCATCCCTGCAGACCTTGACAATAGTCATATATTCCTCCCAAGTGACCCAAACTTTTTTCCTCATTATATAAACTTTCTTTTTCTGTGATCTTCATGCTCATCCTGTTACCTTTACCTGATTTTTTTTTTTTATTTATTTTTTTTTTACTTTAAGGGATGTACAAATCTTGAGCTAAGAAAATGAGACATTTGAATGTCAACAAGTGTCTGAAAGATTGCATTTAGAGAGTTGCAATCAACAACCCAATGAGCAAGTGGAGACTAGTGACAAGTTGCATTCCTCAGGGATCAGTAGTGGGACAGGTGCTATTTAATACTGTTGCAGTATGGACAGTAGGACTGCATGCACCCTCAGCAAGTTTACAGATGACACCAAAGTGAGGGCTGTATTCAGCATGCCAGAGGGAAGGGCTGCCAACCATGACGGACCTGGACAGGCATGAAAGCTGGGTCCATGCTAACCTCATGAAGTTCAACACAGATAAGTATCAAGTGCATGATATCCACCAAAGGCTGCCAATAAGGTTTCAGTTCCCTCTTTGACAAAATTTAAGCATAAAATCTTAGCTCTTAAGAGAACTTTTCAAGTTTTGTTTCCCAAATAGCTGGAGGAGTTCTCCTTTTGTTCTGTCCACTTTGTAACCCTCCTCTGTATCCACACCAACAGTTCCCTGTCTTTCTTGAGTTATGGGCCCCAAACCCAGACACAATCATCCAGGTGGGGTCACAGAGTGGAGAGCAGAGTAGAGAGGAACAGTCACCACCCTCTGGCTATCCCTCTTTTGATGCAGCCCAGGATACTGTTGTCCTCATGGAGGTGAGTGTTAGGATTTATTTTCTTGAACATGTCTTTTTTACAGGCAATGACTATTCCTTCCCATTCCTCCTTTTCCCTTCTTTTTTTTCCCTTTCCTGTTTCCTAGACTCATTATACCTGATCCTTAAACAGCTGGGTTTAAAGTATACTTAATTCAGCAATTATTGGTTTGAATTCTTTTCAGACACTTAGGTAAATACCATCTGGTCCTGATGATATGTTACTTTTTATTGACATGTCTAAAATCTTCTCTGCTGACACTTCATTTTGAGACTGACATTGAAACACAGAGAAGCGTCATTTCCTGCTCTATACAGTCTACATGGATACGAAAATATCATTTATCTTTTCTATTTTGACTTTATCTTCCTAATATGACTCTTGTACATCTTGGTCATTTGTAAATCCCATAAGATCTCTGGCAAGATTTTACTTTCACTGGATATGAAAAACTTTATATGATTGATTCCTTTTTTTTTTTTTCTTTTTCCTTTTTTCCTTTTTTCCTTTTTTTTTCTTTTTTTTTTTTTTTTTTTTTTAAGAAACTTCATTATCTAATTTTTTTACAGTAATCTTGTCACCCTATTTTGTTATGTATTAACATTCAAATTCACATTCACAGAGAAGTTTTGCTGTTTTCTTTGAATGCACGTGACTTCTACATTTCTAAAACGTTGATTTATTTCCAAAATAAACAGGGAGGAGAGGAAGGAATATTTTAATTCAGATAAGAAAGAAAGGAGAAAAAAAAAAAAAATGCTGAAACAAATATTCCTCTGGAATTATCTAAAACACACATGGATGCTTTTCTATACAACCTACACAGGGATCCTGCTTTAGTAGAAGTGAGAGGTGGACAAGAAGATTTCCCTTTTCAAACTCTGTACTTCTGTGATTCTGTTACTCCCTGAAATACAGAACATTAAGTCTTAAATTTACACTATGTCTAATACAAGATTATGAAGCAAGTGTATGTTACAGGGACGTGTTTTTTCATCAGTAACTGCATGACTAGATGAGGGACACTGGTCTGTACATTTAGTATTCTTTCCATACCATTATTCTATGCAGTGTCCCTGGTGGCAGCTCAAACAGAACATCTTATCTTCACGTGGTCTCATGTAGTAAGAGAGATTTTCTAGGACATAACCAAGTTGGCATCTGTATTCTCACTGAATTACTCACAATAATTTCTAGCACCTCACACTGCTTGAAGGAGAATCAGTCCATCAAGAACTAAATTTCAGAGTAAACTAGGACCTCTAAATCAAAGCTGTTCGTTTTTAAGTCTAGTTAGAAAGACCTTTTATTATTTTTAGACCTATGTAGACTTTCCCCATTAACTGAGAAAAAACAGTTTTGGAAGAAGAAATAAATTAAATCATTAGTAGCTATTTCTAGAGACCAGAAAGAAACCTGTTTACTTCTGACCTGGGTTGCAACTCTGTGAAACACAGTTAACAGCTGGAAGTCTTCAAGTTTCTAATTCTGACAGGTATTGTTTGTTTGTTATTTTATATTATTTTTTTCCTCAGCAATATTTAAAACAATGTCATAAAGCTTTTCAGTGCATTCTAGCATTTCTTTAGAACTCTGCTCTGTGCTGCAAATCAAAATGGAAGTGAAAATGAAAACATCTGCCTATAAATAAAATAAAATAAATAAATAAAGTAAAATAAATAAATAAATAAATACATCATGCAAGAATTCGAAAACAAGCACCAAAATCCCATGAAGAAATAAATTACGTCTGCAGCTTCTGAAGGGCTATAGGCTTGCAGTTGTACTGGTAGAAACTGGGAATGCCTAGTAGTTCCTAATCAAATCATTCTGTAAATAGTTAGAATGGGTTTGTGACTGTACTTTTGTACTTTTAGAACTTATGAGAGAGATGGTAATACAGTCTCTTAATATTTCAAAATATAATGTAATTCCCATTGCAGAGCCTTATGATTATATATATTTATTTATATATATAAAAATTCCTCAAGCTACCTTAACTAATGAATGTAATGGATTTTATATACTCATTTCAACAGTTTTCTTACTCCATGTGAGATATTTTCTTCATGGAAATGTTCCATTATGAGGTGACTAAAGGCAATTCATGACATTGATACTGCCTTTAAAACCTCATTGAATTCTTAGCATTCTTGCTTTTGCAGAACAAAGTGCTAGGGACAGAATATTATGCTTTCACTAAAAAAATAAAATGAGCTCTTGTGAGTGACCTGATTCTTGTGGAGACCTGCTTGAGCAGCACATAATCTGCTGTGCTGATTGCAATTATGTCCTTTTTGTAAGTGAAAATACTTTGGGTTTTTGCAGTAGTTTTGTGATTTTTGTTGCTGGCATCTCACATCCGAACACCGTGTAAAACAATGGGAGTCAAAGAGTTACTGTTCTGGTTTAATTTACTGCCTTTCATGCGCATTTTGGGTCTTCAGATGGGAGGGGATGGGCAGCATTCCTGGAAGACACCAAGTCTCACCACAAGTAATGATGCAATCCAGGAAAAATTCACTGTCAGCCTCATGTGTGTGCAGTAGCTCCTGACAAATATGAACAGATTGCAACTTGTGTTCTTGTCTAAGTATTTTGCCGGACTCACCTGGCAAAATCTTTGCAACCATTGCCACCATTTTTTCCAATCTGAAAGCCTATATGCAGCTGCATGCATTTTCCTAGTTGTAATCCATCCTTTCATGTGAATGCATTGATCAAGGTGGTCCTCACTTTGTGGAGTTACAGATGTGTATGACCATCCAAAATATGGCTTGTCTTTCATGCTGTTATTGCTAAAACAAATTCTGTTCAACTCTTCTGATTCTGTACCACATTTCTTATTGAATTTTATTAGAAGGACATAGAAAATCCATGCAATATTTATTGTGAAAAAGCATGTCCTTTTCAAAAATAAAAGTAAAGTCAGCAAGAGAATAAACAAAAACTTATGAACCTTGATTTTTTTAAATTAGTCTAGAGGCTGAAAATCCCTAAATATTTTTACAGCAACTTACATAGAGATCTCATGTAAATGAGTCTTATTAAGTTATATCATTATACCAATAATCATGAAATATCAGCAGACTGTGAGTAGGCAAATGATGAGAGGTGAATTCATTTTCAAGAATGGGAGATGTATTAGGAAAAAAAAAAAAAAAAAAAAAAAAAGGGTTTTATTAAAAATAATTCTCAATTTTATTGCTAAGTCCAAGTAAATTACCCGCACACCTATGGGACAGAACTACTATACATTTCATGACTTATGATTCTCAGGTTTGCACCTGAATAGCAACACTCCTTTTCATCCATCCCTGATCTGAAAGTTGCTCTTGTAATTGCCTTCTCTGTTAGGAGGTGTTTTTGTTTTGGTTTGGTATGTTTGTTTGCTTGTGTTTGTTTTGTTTGTTTGTTTGTTGGTTGGGGTTTTTTTTTTCCCCTTTCCCTATAAAAGAAATTATAGCTTGTCTCTGTAAAAGATAAAACCTGAGTAACTGCTGTACTATAGAAATGCATCAGGTTCATGGAACAATATGAGTAAGGGAAGATATGCAACTTGTGAGCAATTACGTACATGCGACACATCAGTCTGTTGGAGGACCACTTATTTTTAACTCCTTTTAGTTATTTCTCTTTAAAAAGAGCTTTAGCCATCAGCTCCTCTCTGAAGAAACTTTGAGACCAACCATGACAGGACTCACATTGTTAAGACTACTGGGTAGCACCAGTACAAAATGAGATGACAGAATCACCCTCAGAGAGAGCTGTCATATTTATCTTCATGCTGGCAAACTGGTACACTCTTCGCAGTAGTAGCTTTCCTGCAATCTTCTGTATTGTTATTTATAACAAATTATTAGTCAAGGGCACAATAGTAGATTGCTGCATTCCATTAATTTTTGTATGAGGTGTGCAGGGTATACAAAATCTTATGAGATACACACTGAAAATTTGTCTGTGAACTGAGAAATCCTTTGCATTTAAACTTTCATGAGGCAGAGAGGGAAGAAGAGAGACAGGCTCAGACAGATGTGAGAGACTAGGAGGAAAAAGGGAGAGTGAGGCTTGAAGAAGCATAAGATATGGATATGAACCAAAGTGGTACTTCCAATTTTACAACATTTACCAAGACAAAGATTTCTGGAGGGAGACATTTTAACAGCAGCTGGTGAAAATTTTAGGTCAGAAAAGGCAATCTCTAAAGTTAAAGGTTAAAGTGTGTTTTTAAAGATAATGGAGTAATATTTTCCATGTTTAAGCAATAGTTGTTAAGTTCTGTTCATACAGAAGTTAATTCAAGGAGTATTCTGTGGCAGAAAGACTTACTAAACAAGAAGTGGAGACAGAGGCAATATAGAACGAGTAAACACATTAAATTAAAAGAACATTGTGAAAGCTTTTGTGATTTATGAGCAGGGACAATGAAACACTGGACTCTGCAGCCTTTGTTATGCAAGAGTTCACATAAGATGATTGTAACTGTCCTTTTGGCCTTAGAAATCCATGTATGTATGTATGAATGAATGAATCTATGATTCTGAGATAAAAGCTGAAACAAGGTTCAAAGATTTCAGGTCCAAAGTCAAACTCATCTGTGGAGACTTAAGAGAAGACATGATTGATGACTAACCTTGTCCTTACACTGTATATGAGGCTACTGCTTTTTAAAAGTGACACTTGTCACTTTTCTGTCTTACCTGAATGAGAGGAAAAATATATATATAATCTTTGTCAACATCAATTTTTCCTTCAGGTTTATTGCAATCACAATGTACTGCACAATGAAAAAGTACAGTGTCACCTTGGGTCCATCAAAGTTGACACTAAAAGGTTAAATGAATTTCTTAGTTTTGCTTGATCCAAAGAGGAAGGATATCCACACAATAAACTCTGCACAGATACATACTTTGCTTTTCCTTAATATTTCAGAAAAAGTTTATGGACAAACCATGGACACTGTATTCAGCTTAGTAACACAAAGATAATTGTCTCAATTAATTCTAAAGAATTGAAGATTCTTTCAACAGACGATTTGCACACATAAGCATCATGGCTCCAAAGAGATTCTTGAACTGAAGTCAGTGGCAAGTCAGTCAGCTATGCTATTTGTGCGAAATTGGGTGGAGTTAGCCCCACTGAGCATTTTTTTATATGCTAGACTAAGCATTTCCTTTTTCTTCATCATTTTCAGACCTAGTCTTATTACATCTCTTTTACTCCTTTATCATTTCCTCGACTGTGCTGCTATAGTCTTCAACTTGATTGTTCTTTAAAATTCTGCAACTGCACAAATTTAAGATAATATCACTGGGAGAAGGAATGGTCATTTATGTCTATGGGAACTGCTAAGAAACTTTAGAGGATTCATTATTATTATTATTATTATTATTATTATTATTATTATTATTATTATTATTATTATTAAAAGTAAACAGAAATTGCTTGAAAGCTTCTGGCATCAAAATACGGAATATCTTGCATTCTGCAGTCCCTTCTACATTCTGGAGGGAAAACAGGAAAACTTATCCTGTTTGGGAGAAATCATACAGTGAAAAAGATCATGCTGGAGACATCAGTTTATAACTAATACAACAAAATGATTACTTTATGTAACTGGTTAAATAGCCTGCGAGTTCAGTTGCTTGGCTACAATATCTTAGAGAGGAGAGAAGTGAAACTCTGGTAGCAGAATCTTGTTAAGTATGTAGCTGCTGGGTTTGGATTAATTGAGTGGGGGAGGGGTGGAGGAAGTGTAACTACATTTAAGTGGTTGGTTCCCATGACATTTGTGAGATTCATTAAGAGCTTTGCACTGGGATTCATTCATATACTGATCCGATGATTTCTACAAAGGTCAGGCATGCCATGAAAGCTAAACACTTTAATTATATACAGCACTCTATATTTGCAAGTGACACGGATAAAGAAATGTTAGGATTTACATGTTAACTTACAGTAACTCCATATGTGAATGAGAAGTTGTCCAATGCAAAAATTACCTCTGCTTTGATTTATTCATTTATTTCTATTTATTTATCTATTATTATTATTATTATTTGTATACAGTTAATTGAAGATCTGGCAAATTTTGTGCCTTGACTAGATGCTGGATAAAACCTTTGTTTCAGAATAAAGGCACCAATCATTGATGGATCCTTCAAGAAAAAAGAGGGGTTGCTGAAATCAGGTCAACTCTAAAGAAGAAATCCAGTGAGCAGTAATTGTGAGAAAATAAATATTTTTTGTTGTTGTTGTTGTTGAGAAATTGATAGTTTTTATCCAGTTTTTAATAGATATTTCAGACCTTGTGCTGCAGAACAAACCAAAATAAGAACAGCAAAAGGAGTAATCCCATACATAAGAGTTTGTTGTTTGTTTGTTTGTTTGTATTTTGTTTTTTAATCTGAATTTACATTCACACTGTAGGACTGAATTTCATGCCCATTTTACTATAAATACTATACACAATAAAATAAGACTTTTCTATCTGGGTTTGAGAAATCTTTGACCTTTAGGGAAAACAAAGTGAAGTTTCATCCAGATGTCCTTCTTCTGCAATTGTGAGATTTTGCCTTGTGCTTACCGAGTGTTTTCCTGTTCCTGAGACTTTAGTGATGATCAAGCAGGAGTGTTTTCTGAAACTAACTCATATATATTCTTATTAGTAGGAATTACTCCTCTTTGTGTAAGAATTTTCATCTTTTCTTATAGTTACCTAGATTTTCTGTAGTAGCTGCATTTGACAATTGACCTTCTTTACCTAGTTCTGAACAACAACACCTGGAGTTCATTTTCTTATAACACTCAAAAAAATTTCAAAAGATATGAGGTCAGAAAAAATAAGAGTCTTGGATCTGATCTACTTCAAGTACTGTCTATCAAAGACAGAGCTTCAGAAGCATGCACCATAACTGAATGGATTGGCAAAAAATACAGTAGATGGTGTATATACATTTTGCTCTTATGCTAACTTACATGCATGCATTTATGGAAATATATATCATAAAATTCAGATAACAACAAAAGTATTATTTTGTCTTTATTTGCAGCGTTGATTCTCTGTACTAACCTGGAAAACAAGCAAAACATAAATTGAAAAGATTTGTTTCTCAAGACAGAAAGAGAGACGGAAAGTGAACAAGGAGATTCACAATTCTGACATATAATTCCTCAGATATAATCAAAGAATTCAATTTACTGCAAGCTCTACTAAGAACCAAGCAAAACAATTTAAAGAATTGAAGCTGCTGACAGAATGACACTTTCATTTTAAAGAACTTTCAAGAGTTTGAAACTAGCTCCCCACTCCCCCCCAAAGTTATGCTGAAATATTCATTGTCCTAATGAAAAATTTGGGATATGGATTAATGTTGAAAGGAACTTAAATGTTCATCTCTCCCTGTCAAACAAATAAAAATATATATCCTGAAAAAGAAGGAAAAAAAAAATACCTCCGCCACCACCACCACCACCAACAAAAAAAACAACTGTTGAAATAATGAATTTCTATTTAGTATTTCAGTTTTGACAAGGGATCAGAGTAGGAAAAGATTTAACTTAAAAAATTCTGACTTGTAGCATTTAACAACTTTTTTCTGAGAATACTAAAGAATTTTCATTTGTATGAATGAGCAACAGCATTGCTGGGAACAATTAAACCACCACCTGAGAGAAAAAAGTCTTACAATTTATGTAAAAGCAATATTTTAACTTCACGTTAGTTGATGTCCCTAGGGAAAACTGTGTTCTACAAATACTAAGTCACAGTTCTTGTCACAAGTGTGTGCTGAAGCTTGTAATGGGTTTCTTCCAAACCTTTCACACTTCTGCTTTCCACAGAGGGTTCATTTACCTTTTCGAAGAAGAACAGAGCTGTTTTTATATTATCTTGATTTCAATAGACACTGAGGTCCCTTGAGTTTAAATTGGGATGCTCAATTCTGAGCAGATTTTTATTTGACTATTTGACAGTAAAATGAAGAAAACTGTATGAACTATAAAATCTTCGTGCCCTACATGTTGTAGTTTATTAATCATTCCTTTCAGTAAGTTCTTCATTACTTGTCTTTCTTGTGTCCAGTTCTCCAGTTAAAATTATGAATGTCCTAATTGGTTAAATGCAGTCCAAAGACTTTCTTAGTTTGTCAGCTTGAAGAATAATTTCTCAGGCCTGATTAACTAATAACTGGCTATTGAGTTGCAGTATAATTGTTTTATTCACAGAACAAGTATATAATGTTTACCATGACCACTCCAGCGAGCTCTATGTTTAAGAAAGAGTGTCTCTGTAATTGTAGCCCTTGGAGAATATTCACATCTGCCACTGGCCTGCTTCTGTGATGTCTGTCTTAGAGCTACCATCTAGACTTGTCTGCAAAATCCCATTTCAGTCAGTCTTTTCTCCTGTTTCTTATCTTATACCCCTATATCCCAGTCCTGCTCAGCATTTCCTAATTTGTTCAAGCACTGAGTCCATAGACATGTGGCTTACGTAGTTTACACTTCCTTGTATGTGGGAGAATATTCATTAACTTAGTTACATTAATTAGTTTAATCTTCCTGCCCTCTGATGATAGATGTTGCATGCTTTTGTGATCACATGAGTAATTGTGAATTCCACTGGTACAGTTAAAAAATAGTTTTTAATTCCCCACAAACATGCTTGGACGTGGGCTTCACTTAGTTGGGTATATGTCTAGGTCTGCCAGTGGGCCAACCTGCAGACCCATGCCCTGAACTGTCCTTGGCTTATTTTCATCCCCAAAGAGGTGTTCAGTGGTGGGGACTGGTGCAGAACAGAAAGTTGTTAAATTGCATGTTAACCACAAGGCTGTTAAAAACCTTAGCATGGCTTTCTTTTCTTATTCTGTTAAAACACTGCCATCTTGTAGGAATAATTAAATATTCACTGGGTTGGACACAAAAAGAGAAACGAGTATTTGTCTCACCAGTTAAATATATGAACAACCAAGTAAAAAGCTGTGGTTTATATTTGCAAATAGTTACAAAAATAAGGTCTCTGATATTAATTATGGATATATTGAGGCACTCATGTTACTCCTTGAAAATTCGAAATACATATTCTTTCCAAGTATTGCTATTTGGAAGAAAAAGAACTATTTAAGCTTTAAGTATTGCTGGAGATGGGGTGGATATATATATAGATAGCTGTGACAATATAAATAGCAACCCACTTGGGTATTTTGTTTCATTTTATTTGAAAAATACTACTAATAATAAAACAATGATGAGCTTATCAGTACAAACACTGAACAGATAATCTGTATAATTTACATATTGTACAAATTTCTACACAGTCCATGTACACACACACACACAACCAACCAAAACAAACAAATAAACAAAAAGTCACCAGAGAAAAACACTCAACCAAATAAACTAAAAAAACAAGCAAATAAACAAAGAAAAATCAAGAAGAAACCAAATGGAAAAGCAAGCAAGCAAAGAAACAAACAGAAACCAAACACAAAGAACAATTTTTAAAAGGCTTCAATTCAATGATAACTGAACAGACATTTTCTAATGATATTTTTAAATATTTTTTATATTTGTTGCACTTTTTAACAGTCTTGAAGCATATGGAATGATTTAAATAAACATAGTTCTCAATTCAGTAAAGTTGTGGAGCTTTGCAATAAATCTCTGGCATCTGTATGCAACTTTAAGCTCTTTCCTAATCATATAGAGTTCAACAAATTAAAAATACACATGTAGCTTTCACTACTTTCTTAACTCAATGCAGAGGAAAAGAAAGTATTAAACATTCTGTTATTACTGGGCTCTGACCTTTCCTGGATTTTAATGCAAACAATTAGCTATCTTGATGACATTCTCCATGAGCTAATCCTGTTTCAGTTCCTCCTGTTTCACATTATCTCTGTGGTACTTAGATTGCCAACGTTTATTGCAATAGATTAGAACAATATAAAATCTGATGTGCATGTTATTTGCAGGATCAGTCTGCAAGACTCACTATCCATAAATTTTAGTAGAGATGCCAAACCTCAGTGTTTAGAAACAGGCAGCCAAACAGAGAACTTTCCTCCAAAATTGTGCAGCAGTTCATTATTATAACTCCATCATGGTCAATTAGTCAGCCATGTTCCCATTTTTTATCTTCAAAAATGAAGCTTCTATATTATTTATGTTTCTAAAAGCTACTATTGAGTAATTCAGTCTAGTGAAGATCTTCAATATGTTCTACCATTGCGACTGTAAATCCAGGTGTTAGTACTCCCAGGTGACTCATCATCTCATTGCAGAAACCTAATAAAGTTGCCATTAGCTGGCTGTATACACTGAGGAAAGCTATAGAGCTAGATGATCTTCTCATTAATGAAAGGGCTACTGGAGAATGCCAAGAGATTATCTGTACAGAGAGTAGTCCAAGATTTTAAAAAGTAGAAAAGAAACAACTAGAGAATGGTTGTTTTCATGGATTGCTTTTGGAAGTGTTAAAAAACAACCAATGAAGGATGAAGAAATTATGACCTGTAGAGGAAGGAGAGAAGATGACAGATAAAGCAGTCAAACTAAGTTAGAATCAAATACTGGTTCTCCAGTCTTACTTTTGAGAATTACTTTAACAATCATCTGATTCTGATAAACTCAAGGTAATTTGACTTATCTGCTGGAAAGATATAGTCCTGAAAGACCCACCATCTTCATTCCGCAGAGGAAATTTGGAGAAAGAGGATAAAGTATTACAGTAGGATATTGTTGATGACTTTTTTGCTTGCTACTTAAAAATATATATTAGATTTAATATCGTTGTTGTGATAGCATCTGAGGACATAATCATTTTGTTCACATTAGTTGCAGGATATCACTGGTTAATCTGGAGGGAAAAAAAAAAAAAATAGTAAAAAAGTTTGTGTCCAGCAGAATATGCTCTTACTCATATTCAAGGGCTACAGTATACGCTTTTTTTTCTGCTCCTTTTCTCTCAGCAATCAACAGTAAATTATCATGTCTTTATGTCACCCTGGCTCACAAAAACGAGGTCATCAGGGTATCTTGGTTGAACCCTTTCTTCAAACCACCAGAGCTTCCACTTTCACTGCAAAGAGAACTTGGTTGTGTAACTCTGATGGAACCATTTTAAAGAGGTAAAAGCCCAGATGAGTATTGAATCACAAGCCAAACACTATCGGTAAATATATGTCAGGAGAGCATTATAGATAATATCTTCCTAATCTGGCCTTTTTACATGTAGTTTAAGTGCTATCTGAACAATGGGATTGTCAGCCTGGTCACATGCCAGTTTGTAGGGTTGTTTTTTGTTGTTGTTGTTGTTGTTGTTTTGTTTGTTTGTTTGTTCTGTTTTGTTTTTAATAAAGCTCTTTTTCATTATCATTCAGTAAAGCTAAATCAAAGAAACAAGTATGTTAAGTCAAGCTCTCAGAAGTTATAAAGTGTCAGAATTAGTTTGCTGTGGTTTAACTCTAGAAGGCAGCTAAGTACGACGCAACCATTTGCTCTCTGTCCCAAGTGGGATGGAGAAAAGAATCAGAAAGATGTAATGCGAAAACTCATGGTTTGAGTTTATCTGGTAAGCAAAAGCTAACCACAAAATCAAAGAAGAACAAGAAGGAAATAGTTTGCTAATTACCTTTGGGAGGCAGATGTTCCACTGCTCGAACTCTTTCATGAGAGTAGTGCTCATTACACATACTGATTTATTAAGAACACAAAAACCATTGCATCAAAAATGTCCCCCATCTCCATTCTTCCCCATTTCTCCTTAAACTATCTTACATTGCTGAATATGACACTCTGTGGTATGGAATACCACTATGTGGTCACCTGTCTTTATTGTGCTCTAGTTTTTGTGCACCCCCCAGCCTTCTCTCTAATAAGGCAGTGTAAGAAGCAGAAAATTCATTGTCTCTGTGTAAGTCCTTCTCTCTAACAGCAAAAAATATCAGTACCTCTCTTTTCATCAAAAATCACAAACACAGTATGAGCCCCTGTGAAGAGAATTAACTCTATGTCAGATAAAATGATGACAATATCCAGTCCTTACTCCAAAGCATTAATGTCATGATCAGGTTCCAAATTGTCAAATGAATTCTGATTAAACATCACCTTTCAGTTAATACACAGATACCAGTCCCCTGCTCTGTGGACCACTTCTACAGAATGTCTATTAAAAAACAAACAAACATGACTTGTCCAATGAGATTTCTCAGCCATGAATTCATGAATTAGCTTCTGTTTTTATTTATTTATTTATTTATTTATTTATTTATTTATTTATTTAGACGGCTATTAAGGACAAGAAAAGCAGAGCATTGTTTAGAGTCAGTAGATGCCAAATCCAGTTCACATCCAGTCTGTGCTGTACTTGTATGTTTTCTTTTAAGGTGATGATCCTCACAACTCAACTGGATTGAGTGGCTCTTGCCACAAGAATTCCTATAACATGCAACTCAAATTACAAGTTAGAACAGTTTAAAGACATAACAGTCCCCACCCATTATCCTTTTGGACCAGGCTAGAGGTTTTGACTTTGCAGTGCACTCCTTCATTTTCCTTAGTCTGGTCTTGTCTATTGTCCACTATCCCTTAGAGATGAACCTAGTCTGACATGGCTTTATCCATCACCTACAGATGGCTGCCATCTTCAGAGGTCTACCACCTATGTTGTGGACTTAGCCACAGATACTTCAGAGTAAAGAATCTCTTCCTAATCTCTAATCTAAATATCCATCCCAACAGTTTTAAACTGTTCCCCTTGTCCCGTGACTATCAGACTATATAGAATGTCACTCCATTTTATTTATAAATTCTCTATCAGTATTTAAAATCCACAGTGAGGTATTCCTGGAACAAAAATAGAAAAATGCAGCTACAGAATACATGGCATGTGAAATCTGGCCTAGTAAAAATACTTGCTAGTGTGATTTGTTCAAGGATCAGGAACATTACTGGGAGAACTGCAGAACTCATAAATTTAATTATCTCTTTTTCCAGCCATTTTTCAAAAAACAACAGAAAATGAGCAAGGCAGATAACCCTCACTATATGAATGTAGTGGTCTGAAATATTATCAACACAAATTCTTACAAAATTTTACCTGCCTATAGCTGCTCATAGAGTAATTAACAAGAACAGAAATAACTGTAGTTGTAAGAACATTGTACTTTAAAACTTTTAAAGATGGAAATTAAAATATTTAGTAGAGGAGTGAGAATCTGATTTATTTTATTTTATTTTATTTTATTTTATTTTATTTTATTTTATTTTATTTTATTTTATTCCTGCATTAAAACACTTGGCCACCAAACCAGCTCATTCCAGATGCACAGCTGGTTGCCATTGCAACAACAACAGTAATTCTGTAATATTCTTCCATGTGTGCTGTTCCAGCTTGTCTGCTTTGCATCCCCTGTTGTGTCTTAGCCTCTTTTTACTGTTTCACTGTTTATACTAAGGAAAAGTAAACAGAGAAAATACATTATCTTCTGGGTATTTATGCAGGTTGATATAACAGTTCTATATTAGAGAGACAGTCAGTTGGGACTGTGAGATTAGCGAACATAGTACCTCAGAAGTAGCTTTTATTGTGTAATAAATTTTGATTTCGTTAATGAATCCTCTATAAAAGATTAAAATTCTTTTATAAATATAAATGCACAAACTATTGCTTTAATATTATATACATATAAATACAGAGTTAGTGCCTTGAGAACAGGACAGACCTCATATAAGCAGAATAAATTGCAAAAGTCTTGTTCATATCTCTGAAGTTAATCATGAAAACTTCATGTGGAAGATTTGAAGAAGGAATTAATTTTGGCCTCACTGGCAAAACCATTGAGATCGTGCCCCATTCATTATAAATACAATCTGAAAGCAACAAACAAACAAACAAAATGGAAAACAAAAACAAACACACACAAATTAGATTACGAAGTAATATTTATACACTGAATCTGATTCATCCAGTGTTGTTACTGACAACTGACAACACCATCCAGAATGGACCCTGTCCAGAGAGAGACAAACATGGATGCCAGAGTTGAAAACACTGAAAAATTACAAAGAAAATATTTTGTTGTTTTCCTCAGGAATTCAGATGAACACGCCCCAGATGAAGAGTTTTTGTATTTGTATGATAAGCCAATCCAGCAACTAAAACCATTTTGATATTTCAGCCTGTCCAAATGTGATGTGCCAAATTACAATTGATTGTGTAACTGTCTATTTTACAAGCCATCTGAAGTCAAAATAACATTTTGAAATTCAGTATTTTAATGTGGCTCTCAACATGTGATGCTTGTTTGATTTGAAATGTCATCAAGGAAAAGCAGAGAGAAATTGTAAAAAATTAAGACAGTGTTGACTAAAACACATTTTCTAATTGGAAAACATTTGTTTCCTAACGAAAGTGTTCTGTGCCTGTCTCTATACTTTTGGGCCTAGTTTTGGTTGTGTTTTCCTGCAAATACATCTGCAAAGATGAGATATAAGTTCAGGAATATATATATATAACATTCCTTGTGCTTTTCACACCTCCTACCTGAGGAAATGCAGGAAAAGTCCTGTTTGAACTTCACTACAGATCATGCTACAGAACTGACAGATCAATCAGCCTCACCATCCTCTCACATCTCTGTTACATATGACAAGATGTATATAGTGATCATTTTGGATAGGACTCTGGTAGACGCTAGGTGACTATATTCTAGTATAAAACATCAAACAAAAAAGTAATCAATTTAAATTAAAGATAGCTGAATAAGTTAAAGAGACAGAAAGAGGCAGTAGCTGGCTCAGAAGCTCCAAATTTATAGTACTGAATAGAAAGTGGGTATTGTAAACATTTTAATCCATTCCACATGACAGGATCTTCACAGAGCAAAGCCTACCTATCTAATGGCAAAGCAGAATTTGCTAAGAATCTTTTAAAATTCTCTCAGACCAAGCACTTAACAAATAGACTGCAATAAATGAGAATTTTTACTGTGTCCCTCTGATTTGTAAATTGTTTTTCCCTCTACAGTTCATACAGATTTGAGGAACTACTACTACGAGCAAAGAAAGTCTGTAAGTAACAAATAAATCTGGGTCAGCTAGAGCTGCATGTGGTTTAACATTATATAAATGTAAAATTCTGCTACTGGAACAGGAGAAGCAGGAATATGGGTTGGAGCCAGATTCCATTTCTACTTTCCTAGACTCCTAGAGTAGAAACATAGCTTACAAATCAACAACTGTGATTATTCAGGCTTGATCTCCAACAGTAAAAACACTGGAGAACCTGACTTATTAAGAATCCAAATCAGTGCTGATAAAGGCTGCACATATAATAGCCATAGAACCATTGGAAATACTCAAAGTCACTTGACAGAAATTTTTATTGTGTCCAACTTTAAAGACAACTCCAGACCAGATTATCCTCTGAGTCCTGGGTTGGATTTTTCTGTGATTCTGTTCTATAATCCTGAAAGTAATTATTTATTAGTTATTAGGTATTACAGACACAAAAGACTAAAGAAGAATGAATTAATAGCTAAGAAATAGAAATATTATGAGCTATCATCAGGTGGGGAAAGATTGGTTTCCATTGCTTTTTTGGTTACCTTAGCAGTGTTAGCTTAACATCTCTCAATCTTCTGATTTTGTGGGGTTTTTTTGTTTTTTTTTTTTTTTTTGTTTATTTATTCACATACTACTTTCTTTTTATTTTATTTTATTTTATTTTATTTTATTTTATTTTATTTTATTTTATTTTATTTTATTTTATTTTATTTTACTTTATTTTATTTTTTGCTGTGTGAAGTGATCAAACATTATATCTGTGAATCAGGCTAAGACATGCATAGCAAAATCCTGAAAGTCTGGGCAGAATTTTCACATTTGATTTGTGTTATTCTTACTGCAAATTTTAAATTCTCTGATATTTACATACAAATTCACATGAGCTTCCAAAGACAGATTTGTAATTTGGGACACAGATGTTAATGGAAAGCTATGTTTCTGTAAGTTAGTAACACTGGAAAGAAACATGTTCATGTACATACATATCTTAGTTCTCTGTGGGCAGAGACATATGTATACATTATGCTAGATTCTTGAGGAAATTTTATAGAAACTTTTTTGTATCAGCTCGGTGTGTCAGCTTTATTTCACAAAATCATTTTAATTGCAGTGGGTTCAGAATCACCAGTGTGCCTTGATCAACCTTCGAAATCCACTTGGCTATTCAGAAAAGTAGTGAAAAATGGTTTCTGTCAGAAAGAGAATACCATGATAGATTCTGATACATAGCAGACTGGAGTCAGTAATAAGATCTAAGTGCTCTGATTCTGTTGGCAAAATCAGCAAGTGGTATATAACAAAGGAGAAATGATGGAATGTATTTACAAAATGATTCTGTTTTGTCAAATAATTTGAAATAATATGACTACTTGCTTGATTCAAGACATTACAAATCTGCAGTAACTCTGCTGGCTCCTGTTACAGTACCAAGGACTTACAGCAGGATAAAATAGAATAGAATATGCTTTTTTCTTCTTTAACTGGGCTGATGTTGGTCATAGAATATCTACTGAATTCAACAGGACTGTACTTGTATATCCTACTGTCACACCCTGTACTCTGGTATATTTCACCCAGCAGGAGGACAGTAACTATGGCACAGTTCACTAATACGTTTTAAGTGCACCACAACAATTCCAGTTTTACTATCCCACCCTGTCTCTTAGTTTGTTTTGCCCAGCAACTATGAAGCACTTCGCTGTCACATATCAGATGCATGAAAACAATGCATTAAATGCATTCTGAGCAAAATGTTGCATATATGATCTATAATTACATGTATCCTATGCAAACAATGTTATTAGCCTATGACTAATCAGTATGCTGGGGTGGGAGCAAAGTAAATTAGGTTAGGTAAGGGTAAATTAGATTGGGTAAGGTTATACAAATTCCAAGGAAGGTAATTTAAGTTGCTAAAGGTTATATGACCTGTCTTGCCAACGTCTTTCGTTGAATGGGGTGTAAGAGAGGTGGTGCTTGCAAGATGGGAGATCTCAGGCCAGCTGAGGGATGTTCCAAAAACTGTCCCCCAGCAACCTGACTGTTGACTCCTTTTACATGTGGTTTACTGTGATAAGCAAGGTGTGGGGGTGGGGGGAGGGGCACAGGAGGCTTGTACAGGGTCAGAGTATGCAGTCTAATATATAAGAAAGGATGAAAAAAAAACCATCATGACTTTGCAGAAAAGCAGAGAAATTCCACTGACTCCTGAAGACCTCATTTTCAGATTCCAAAATTGTGAGGGATTGTTTGTATGTTAATCACCACATGGTTTTATGGTCTCCATGGTATTGCTAAAGGCAGCACTTTCTCTTCCCTGAAAACTTTCAGTCATAGCTTAGGCTCTTGACATGAGTACTGGGCTGCATGTTGTTTGGCACAGATAAGACAAGGGGAGTGACAGAGGCATAGCTATAACCTCATCCAGCATGCACACATATGGACAGTTCTCATTATCAAAAAAAAGACGGCTACAGACCTACTCCCCATCCCATTTTCTGGTCTTGCACTGCTGCTTTCTTTCTTTCTTCAGCAAGTTATGCTCAGGCCATACCCTGCAATTACCTCTGGACTTAATTCTGAAAAACACACCAGTTCTCCTGCATTGGAAGCCTCAGTTCTCACAGAATTCACGGTGGAGTAGCCAATAGTAAGAAAAGATCTTGATCTTCATGTCCTGGAAAAATATGTAAGTAAAGGTTTCTTGTAACCGTTACTAGATACCATCCTTGTGGCAATTTTTATGTCAGAGTAATTAAAGTGCTACTTCCAGTCAGCTATGGTGGTTAATGTTACTTAAGCATTTTCACTACCTAATCTAGGAAAAAAAGCTAATTTGATTTAAGTATTAAAAGCCATCTTTTACTAAAACCAGCTTTTATACCTCAGTCAGTAATTTATTTCAGTTTTGTGGAATTAAAAATAATAATAATAAAGTACAAAGCCAAAATAGAATAGAAATAACACAATATTAATGCATTCTATATAAAAATATTATTTACATATAAGATTTTTCTTAAAAAGCCTTGTGCTCCCTATCCCTTAATTTGTTCTTACAGGATGATCCATAACTCCATATGGATAGCAGACTGTATGTACCAGTGCATTTATTAATGTATTGTTATACATCACTAGTCTATATTTCTTTAGCTCATCTTCAGTAACATATTCAGAACATTATTCAAAGCTCATTATTCCCTGAAACAACACATGCAAAAGCACAAGTTGCTTAGCTGTGATGTATGATTAAAGTGAGCATTTTGAGATTTCATTTTCAGTCCCTCATCAGCATAAAACATAACAAAAAGTTCATAAATTTAATTAAGGGCATTAGAATAAAGAAAAATCACTGAATATTTAGTTAGGATACACAAGCTTCTTGTACAAGCTATCCATTAGAGACAGTCATAAATGCCAATTGAAAAGCAATCAATATCATCTAGTTGATGAAAATACAAGACAGGTGTAGGTCTACAAAGGTGGAAGTGTTTGGTTGATTGCCAGTATTTTTTTTTCTTTTTTTCTTTTTTTCTCTCTAACTTTTTTTCCATGTCACTCATTTTTTTTCCCTATATATTTCCTTCTTCATTACTTAAAGCATATCCTTCGGAGATTTTTAAAAATATTCAAAGTGTAAAAAGTGGTTATTATCTAGCAGGTTTCCTAGATTCTTGGAAGTTTCAACAACAAACACCCAGAAAACAAACAAACAAATAAATAAATAAATGAAAAAGAAAATAAAAATCCTACATTTGAAAGTGTCTAAGTTCCTAAAGATTTTGTTTAGCTAGTTTCATGAAAAATAAATTTCACCCAAAATTAGTTTGCAGCATATTGGCTGAAGAAATTTGCTTTGGATTTATTTTATTTTATTTTATTTTATTTTATTTTATTTTATTTTATTTTATTTTATTTTATTTTTATTTTTCAAGTTCATACCCTCACTGAACTTTTCATTTGATTTGTGTTCTCAAAATCAGATTCATACTTTTGTTTTAAACCCTAACATTATGTAATGTACATTCTGTGTTCATTCTTTTTCAGTCTGCCTCAAGGAAATAAATCAGTATTTATTGGAAGGGAGTGGAGGAGAAAAAGAGAAAGTGAAATTAATTGTTTAAGTCAGTAGTGAGGGTAATCAATTAAGAGACAAGAGACTGAAGTCAGTTTTTGTGCTCCTAGAAAATTTTAGCATTTCTCATACAACTGGTCAAAATCCTCCAGGTGGAGGAGGTGCTGCACTTGGGCTGGGACAGTCCCAGACTGGGGGGAAGAACCCCTTGAGATCAGCCCTGTGGAGAAGAACTTTGGGATCCTGGTAGATGAGAAGCTGGACATGATCCAACTATGTTCTGGGCTGCATTAAAAGAGGAGTGGCCATCAGGGAGAGAGAGCTGATTATCCCCCTCTACTCAGCTCTTGTGAGGCCCCGTTTGGAGTGCTACATCCAGGCCTGGGGCCCCCAGCTCAAGAAGGTCATGGAGCTGTTGTAGCAAGTCCAGAGGAAGGTCACTAAGATGACCAGAGGGCTGTAGCACCAATCCCATGAAGAAAGGTGGAGTGAACTGGGCTTGTTTAACTTGGAGAGGGGACAGCTCTGGGGAGACTTTGTGTCCTTCCAGTACTAGAAGGGAGCATATAAACTGGAGGGGGAATGGCTGTTTACACGGGTGGACAGTGATAGGATAAAGAGTTATTGTTTTAAACTGAGACTTAGGAGGTTTAGGATAGGTATTAGGAGAAAGTGTTTCACTCAGAGAGTGATGATGCACTTGAACAGGTTGCCCACAGAGGCTGTGAACGCATTGATGGCCAGGCTGGATGTGGCTCTGGGCAGCCTGGTCTGGTGGTTTGCAACCATGCATGACAAGGAGGTTGCAATTAGGTGGTCATTATGGTCTTTTTCAAGCCAGGCCATTCTATGATTCTGTGATGCTGAGTCACATTTGCCATTGTCCTTCAGTTTTCTTACAAACAGGATCCATGACTCCAACAGTGTAATCTTTATGTAAGATACATAAAGAAGCTTCTTGTTTGGATCATGCATACAAAAACTGTACTTTGCAGACTGCTAAACACTGAAGTGAAAGATGCTGTGGAGGTTCTTGGCATCTGGATAAGGAGCTAGGAGATATGGTTTACTTCCTGTTCCTTTTAATAACATTTCTAAAGGGTGTTCTTAGACATACTCCTGTGAGGGTTTTAATGGAGAGGAGTCACTGTACCTATGAAGAAGGTTTCTCCAAAGCTGAGATTGGAACTAGATCTGTGACTAACTGAATTATATTCTGGATGATTAATTTGCATTCAATACAACTGTTACCTATCCTCTACAATTGAATATTAAATAAGTTCATCTTGAGTGCAGTCATCAGTCCTAGTTGTTCTGAGAGTGCACTAAGAATCTTTCTCAATCTACATTGCCATTTGGATGAAAGTCAATATCAAAGCCAAGGTCCATGAACTAATGCAATGTAGACCAGGAAAACTGTAAAAAAAACTAACACAATTAAGCTATTTCCTCTAAATCGCCCAATCAGAACTATAAGTGCTCCATTTTATTATTATTATTATTATTATTATTATTACTTTATGTAATATTTCAATTAAAAAGTCCCTTCAGACTGTTCCAACCTAAATGATCTCAGGCTTCTTCTGTAGACTTGAAAAATAACAAACAATTGCAAACAGCATTTACAGCTCTTAATTGGTGTCAATAACAATTTTTATTATTCAGCAGAACAAGCCTTTTATTGAGAATTCAGTGATGCTCACCTGCTTTGAACTCATCAAACTTGAAGACATTTAATAAAATAACTGAGTGAATGACTTAAGTCCGTATCTACTATTAAAGGCTGCTTGCAGAGGATTTATTTTTTGATTAAAAACGATGACATCGGGGGTCATGGTCACAGAAGGGTTAATGCCTATTTAATAGGAGAAGATCTTGTAATAATGTTAATACACTAAATTGCTAATAATAACCTTTTTTATTATTATTATTTTTTATCTTACTCGTTAAAATCTATAAGCTATGCTTTGAGGAAAATCAGGATGGTTAAGATTCATAACAGCATGCAAGTGCAAAGAGGCTGCTTATAACAGTAAGATGTAAGAATGAAGAATTTGATCTTTTCAGTATTATTGAGCACTAGAATTGGTATTTTAGATAGCCAACACCAAAATTTCACTCTCAAAAACTGTGCTTATTCTACACAACACAACACCCAATGTAACTATAGCCAAATGTGAATAAAAAGTAACTGATAAAGACTCTGAAAAACTCCAAGAAATATATTAATTAAAAAAAAAAAAAAAGTCTCACTTCATTGCATCTGTGAACAGTAGTGAATATATTACTGCTTAATCATTCATTACACTGTTAACAGAGTGTTAGCTATTGTTCCACATGAAAAGTCCATGTTGGAAATCAAATAATTTCTGAGTATTTTATAGTGAAAAAGAAAGATTTAGTAAGCAGAAATACTTTGTGGTTCTTGTATCACTGATGAAGAAAAATCTTTCTCTGGTTCAGTTAATCTGTAGTGATGTCAGGTTGGAATTTTTTAAGCTGCCTGAAAGTTACATTACTGACTTTTATTTATTTATTTATCCTCTTTTATTTTAATGGAGGAAAGAATTAATGGAAAGGATCAGCTAGTAAATTGAGTATAGTAAAGTGAGTGCACACATCTACAAAGATTTTGCTCACTGCATTAGTAGCTGTTTGTTTTCGTTTGTTTTCTTTTATTACACATAGTAAAAAACAAACAAAAATAGCTAGTTATCTTATACTCTGTAGGAGCACACTCAAAACACCACACAAAAAGTCATAGTTATCACTATTTTATAGAAGAAAAAATATGTATCCTTTAAGTCAAGAAAATACCATGACTACTCTATGCTCTTGTGCACATACCACTTGGAAGAAGAAGCAACTACAGGGACTAAATGGGCTGGGACTAATAAATATAAAAGCACAGCACCAAAACTCTGTTCTTGATAGCTTTTTCAGGCGTCTGTAGCCTTCCTCAAGGTTGCTCAAAAATGTAAAACACATTGGTTTGGAAATGTATGATTTGTCTGTGTCCCAAAGCAAAATCCTGCTAACTCTTAAGATTTGTGGATCTTAATGATAAAACAAGATCATCCTTGAGGATGGCATCAGGTTACCACATGGCTTATATTCTGCTACAGCTCCATACTGACCTACTTTCAACCTGTTACTTTTTGAAAGATGATGGATTTTACATTAAACTTTTTGGGGGGATGAAAGGAAACCTCTTGGAATTTTAGATTCTCTGAAATTTTAAGCCATTAGAAAATAAAATGCTGCTGTTTTGATCACCTTCTGACAAAACATAAATATTTCAATATTTCTGAGATATTATTAACTAATTTTTGAGAGACAATAATCAAACAATTGGATTTTAAGATAGATGTCTGGAAGTGTATCCTGTCTTGAAATCAGTGATAAAATCAACACCTGTAGATCATTTTGAGTCCATAATCTTGTTTTTGAGGGGCTTTAAACTGAAATCTGAAAACAGATTTTCCTTGGAGACTAATTTAAAAGCATTACTACTTTCTACAGACTTTAATGAAGAAAACAGGATCAATTATGCAGCTTGGCTTTTACTCATCTCACCTTGGCATTAGGCCTATAACAAACATGCCGAAATTAAAAGCTTTCTTATCTTAGAATGCGATCAATGGAGAAAGAGAAATATAGAGAGAGAACAATTCTGTCTTTAGCTGGGTTACTTATCCAAGTTTGAGAAAGTTTGCTGAAGTGGAAACTAGTATAGAAGCTATTAAGTACCAATATGAGGATCTCCTTAGATGGATAAATTTACTATTAAAAGCACAACAGAGATTGAAGCAGCCCCAACAGTAATTCCAGATGGTAAACAATACCAGTGGTATGATAACTACCATATTTTAAGAATAATGAACTAAGGATGACAGTAACAGTAGAGGACAAGGTTACGATGTCTTGGCCAGATGTAACTGAATGTAGTGATTTCTTTGTTACCACAGATGGCATAGATAGGTGCCTCATTTTTTGTTTCCTTTGATGTTCTACTAAGTTAGAGAAAGCAACTAGTAGTCCAGTTGTGAGAGCAGAGACAATCTCTTAATCTGGCTTTGTATGTTAACTATCAAAAGAGCTAGGAATGATCCATCTCTTGGAAATACTACCATCCACTTATGTAACTCACACAAAGGGTAGATTCTTCCAATGATGACACCTTGGTTAGCAGCTGCCAATGACAGTTGTCTAAATTTCAAAGCCAAACATAACATGTCATTCAAAATAGCGTATATTTCATGGGACAACAGGAGACTGCGATGTTAGCGCATGGGTTTGACAGAAGTATCTATAACAAAAATAAAAATGCTAGAAATGATTGTTGAATGGTTCCGATCATACTTGGCCGTTATATCATGATGAACTACCATTCATTTGAGCCCATCATAAGAATCACATTTAAATCCTTAGGATACAGTATGTTTCTATTTAAATTTTTGGTAATGGCTTAAAATATACCCGAACCATTAATGCCAATTTAATCCAATCTTTAAAACTTCAAGACATATCAGCATAGAAACAGCCTTTTAAATAAATAATAATCCAAGCAATTAAAAGTTTTATTTTGAAAAATAATAATAAAAAAAAGATAAAAAAGATGAACCACATGAGATTAATCTGAATTAAAAAAATAAAATGAAACAAAAGAAAAAAATAAAGGAAATAAACTGCATAAACTCAGTAAAACTCTTGAAAAACATGTTGATACTTTGATAAGGATACTGATTTATTGAAATAAGAATATCAGGTTATAATATATCTGCTTTAAAGAAGTTTTCATATATAAGCATCTGAAAAAGATAAACCACAAATACACAAATAAACAAATGAAAAGAGAAAACAAATACATGAAAACAAAAATGGATATTGTTTGAAAACAAAAACATTGCTTTTCATGTAACATTGAATTACTAAAGAAATAGTTGATAATTAAGTTCCACAACACAATTAGAACTTCGACATTAACACTAAGATGTTATGTTCTGACTGGTGTTTCCCTGTAAATGATTCTTAGTTCTATGCTAGTAAACATTTTATCAGTGAAGTGCAATACAACATAAAATCATTACAAAAGCTAAAGGAATGATAAATAATAAATACTACAGACAGTGGTACACACTTCTCTGTATGCAGTAATCTAAGAACAGGGATATTGTAAGATGCAGAAAAGTTATTTTGTCATTACACAAAACAAATCAGCTGATTCATGACAACAATCCATGCAAGTAGACTTGCCTTTCAGAAAATCAAGACTGCTTGAATTGATTCAGTGTGGTAAAAGAGGACTAACCTAACTAATTTTATGCTTATTCCAGGTTTATTGTATACGATGGAACAGACAGTAGAGATTTTCAGATATGCAATAATAGGTGTTGTTTGTGTGCGCTAAGTGTGACTGATAACAAGTAGTATACATAGGAAAAAGCATGTTTCCAATATTTAAAAAATAGGGAAAAAATCACATTGTAAAAAAAAAAAAAAAAAAAAAAAAAAAAAAAAAAAAGAAAAAGAGAGAGAGAGAGAGATGATAATACTACAAAGTTGATCTGATTGTTAAAAGGAAAGAAGAAAGCGAGTAGAACTTTAGAATAGACATAACCACATTTTTTATGATGAGTGTAATTCAGTGTTAGAATGAGTCTTCAAGATTTATACTGAATTCTGGTGGAATCTCTAAACATTTTTAAAAAATAAAAATAATTTAAAATTAAATTATGATTTTTTTTGTTTTATTTTGTATTCTCTATAAGATTACTCTCTACTCAGTTCTATAATTGACTTGAAGCAGGAATTAAAAATATTGTGTCCTGTGCTATGAAGGAGGCTGAACAAAGTAAATCTAAAAATATTATCTAACTCTAAAATCTAAGAAAAGACTTAAAGTTCACCAGCATTATTTATTTATTTATTTATTTATTTTTCAGAAAGAAAGTTTTTAATAAAAATCAGGTAGCTAATGAGAAGGAAAAAAAAAAAAAAAATCCACAATCATTATAGTCACATGGAGTAATGTAAAGCTTTATCTGCCATTCCAATTAAGCGAAGCTGAAAGTAAATAACAAAGAGAACTGCCTTGAAACGACTTGTTATCTAGTCTCTAGACAAATACAAGCTTCATTATAGGGTATTTAATTTTTTATCTGATCCCAAGAAAGACAAAAATACTTCTTTTATGGGATTTTACAGATAGTAAAGAAGTAAAACATAATTTCATTTGAGTATAAAATTTATGGCATTGTTATGGAATTAAAATTTTCTGTCTCTCTCTGTCTCCTCCCCCCTCCCGACCCCCCAGTAATATAGTTAAATAAGAGAATGTCATTGTTCTTGTATAGTTATTACTTTTATATATATTGAATTAATTTTGCATCAGCCAAAAAAAATTACTTAGAGAAAACTGAAGAATTAGTGAGGATTTTACTTGTAGTCTTAAAAGCAGAAACAAACAAATAAACAGCAATATATATATGTATATACATAATGTAAGTATGTATATGTATAATTTTACTTACATACTAACAGTGAAATAATAGGTTTCTAAGTAGTCATCTTTGTTTCCTCTATTACTGATGGAGAAAAATATATTTGTTAACACTTCTTATTTTCAGATGAAATGAATCGGCTTAAATACGAAATTTGTTTTCTGAGGATATAGATTCCAAGTTTAGATAGAAGCTGGTTCTTTAATAATTATGAAAAAGTCACTTATTTCTCTTTGTTGTGACGGATTGTAATTATTGTGTATCCTTAACTGCTTAGCATATAAGAAGTTTGCAAAGCACTGAAGCCTTCAGGTCAGTGATAGTGATCTCAGCTCATCAACCCTTATGCAGTGGTTAAAATACAAAATTGTGTAAGCTAATATAAATGAAACAGAGCTGATGAAATGACTGTGGCACTAAGATGGTTGCTTACACAGTGATTTGGTACTAAACATGATATTGAAACAAACATAGTAGTACAAGAATTCTGAAGTTGTCTAAATTTTATATCAAATTCTATGAATTTTCCGTATTGAATATCTTTTTTTTTTCCTACTGAAAAGTGAACAAAGAAAAATATTTATTACTATACTTACCCTTTAAGATGTTTCTATTCCGAAGTGTACTGCAAACTGTGAAAATATATTTGTAATTAATTTATATATATCTTACAAAATGGAAGTATAGAATTCTAAATGGTGAAGAATACTTAAAAGTGCTTTTTTGTTTGTTTGTTTGTTTTTGTTTTTATTTTTTTTAACAGGGAAACCAAAATGATTCTGTATCAGTGCAAACAGTGCTGAACATGTCTGCAACAGGATATCACAAATCAACTTCCACAGCCAAGAATGGACTTATGAACCTATTAAACTCACAGTCTTTGGCTTTGAAGCAATGGTCATCATCATTAATTGTTATTATTGCACTCTCTGACATCTTCAAGAGGGAAAAAAAAAAAAAGGCATAAAGGATTTAGTGAGAACCATAGTTGACCAGCTCAAGACAAAGAAGCTACTCACACTTTTTTACAATTAAAAAATATCTGGGAAAAAATAAAAGGAAAAGGAAAGGGGATGGGGAGGAGGAAGAGGAATTGGAAGGCGAAGGGGAAGGAGAAGGGGAAGGAGAAGAGGAAGGCTGACATTACAAGCATAGATGAAATGATTATTTTTGGCAGTCTGGATTTTTAGGAGAACTTACTTTTCTTTTACATTTTATTTATATTTGGTTCATAGTTACTAGTTTCTAAAAATGATCTAATGTTAGGCAATTAAATAAATTTTGATGTAGGAATGCTTTCTGGATGCATGTTGATCAAAACATTTTTGAAAAGCCCAAGCTACTACACCAGCAGACAATCTGTCATACATCCCAGAAAATCACACTTTGTCTTCCTTTCTTTGTCCAAGCAATTTCTCATCCCATCAATCAGGAGAGAGAAAATGGCAGTAGAGAGGTTCAGAGGATGAATTTTATCTCAGGTCTTTCTATTAAAATTTTCAAATATTTTATGAAGACAAAGATAAAAATCAAGTTTATAATATTTTTACATTCTTTTTATACATATTTCAAGCACATTTTTTAAAGCATAATAAAATGAGAAATGAATGTTTGCTTCCCGCTACTTGATTTTCAGGAAAAATAAAATTGTCATGGTTTTATGATTTTCTTTAATAGAGGGAAAAACAAACAAACAAACAAAAAAAAAACATATTTTTTTTAAGTTGGGAGGGACCATAAGTTCAACCACTGCTTCCATACAGAACCACCCCAAATTCAATTCCTTTATCAGAGGCCACTGTCCAAATGTTCCTTGAATTCTAGTAGCTTTCCCTGAGAAGCCTGTTTCCAGTAATCAGTCACCCTCAGGTAAAGAACCTTTTCCTAATTCTCATCTTGAATGTAGCTCGAGTTCCCTGATGTAGTGTCATCTTGTTACCTTTAGTCTTAAGTGATAAACAAGAAAATTCACACCTACATCCAACAAAGGGCCTGTTGCCAATTCTGTATATATTTTTGTGTATGCACAGGGATTCTGTGAAATTGCTGCGGAATCCTGTGAATTCTTCTGTGCACTGTAGTATCTCAGTATCTGTCATGACTAAATTCTATAACTAGAATGTTAAATTCTGATGTTGGTAATGGAAAACCCCATTCCCAAAGAATTCTGATGATTCTAAATAACTCTTTGTTTAGGGCTACAGTTTCTTATCAACAGCTATTAGCAAACAGCCACTGACATAATGAAATGGCAAAATCAGATGATCTCTTTTACAGATGTTAAAGAAAAATCCCTTTCTCAAGAATATAAAATACTGACAATTATGCATTAGCCCCAAATATTGGTTCTTCCTACAGGCAGACTGCACTGAGCATTTGGCCTGCACATATAGAAATATCAACTTCATAAGAAACATATCTTCATGTGTCACGATCCAGTGTATGTTAGTAGTCTTTTATGTCTATTTAGCAAATTTAAAGTTATAATTAAAAATTCCTGGTGTTATTAGGAGTAAAATAATACTTAAGCACTTTTCTTGTTCTTTTTTTCTCTTTTTCTCTTTCTGTCTTTCTTTGCTGACTGACTATAATCATCCTCCATAAATGATCTTGAGGGGCTAGACATTCTTGTACGTTTAAGTACCATTACCTTATTAAATATATATATATATGTTTATTTTTTATATATAGAAAGTAAGCCTCTTAGGTAGTTATCGTGACAATAAAAATCTAGTCTTGGCTACTCAGTAAATTCCATTGCACTATCTTCTTGCCAGCTGAAAGTAAAGAACATTGTATATTAAAAGATTTTCATTGTGTTATAATGTGAACACCAGCAGCAGTAATTATAAAATCAATAATTTGTAATAAATATGTCCTCCTTATATAATTACTAAATGATTGCAAAACCAATATTATGCACTAGTAAGAATGGAAAATGTTGCTGCTAAAGACTTTCTATATTACACATTATTGTTCAACTCTTAAACACCCTTGGTCAAATGAAGCATAGCTTCAGTCTCATCAGAATTAAGTTAAAAGCTATTGCAGTTTGATCTCCTTAAAAAGTATTTGATTCATGGAAAAACTAATTACCAGATTAAAATGCAACAGAAAGTGACTTAAATACACAATGGTAAATACTGCTTATCATGAACTGGAAAGAGAATGGAAGATTGTTTCTATCCTGGAAGATGGAAAGATTTAGATTATTTATTTATTTATTTTTCCCATCTTTACTTTCTGACTGAGTATTTTGATTCCACAGGAACCCACATAAACCTCAATATCTCATCATTTATATCTGTCTTCACATTTTTCACAGACTTTTATTTTTGCCTCAAGTGGCAATTTCTGCTGCAGAGATAACAAGAAAACTAGCTTTTTGTAGGATTCCCATTTTTCAGGGTACTGAAATTCAGAGAGACGGACAAATGTTTTATAAATTGCTTCTAGGGTTTTAAGAAGAGCCTAAAAAATTAGCATAAGCATAAATGCAAAGGAGACAAGACCAAAAGAATTCCAAGGCAGTTTGACATGATAGAAATGCCCTATTCAGATAAATTCTACCCTAAAGAAATAACTCCTATGTACTCAGAAGACATGGAAGTAAAAAGTACACTATCTGTTAAGGCAGACATTATATTTGTACATATCTGTGCACAGAGATTCAAAAAATATCAATAGGTCACTGAACTACAAATACACCCTTCCTTCCATTTTTGAAAATGTGTGGGATGACCAGGGGATCAGTCCTAGCCAGCTTGGGTTCATGAAGGGCAGGTCCTGTTTGACCAACCTGATCTCCTTTTATGATCTAGTGACCAAACTGCTGGATGAGGGAAAGGCTGTTGATGTGCTCTACCTAGACTTCAGCAAAGCCTTTGACACTGTCTGCCACAGTGTTCTCCTGCAGAAGCTGGCAGGCCATGGCTTGGACAGGTACACTCTTGGCTGGGTAAGGAGGTGGCTGGAGGGCTGGGCTCAGAGAGTGGTGGTGAGGCCCTACAGAGGGATCTGGACAGGCTGGAGAGCTGGGATGAAGCCAGTGGGATGAGGTTCAACGAGACCAAATGCTGCGTCCTGCACTTCGGCTACAACAACTCCAGGCAGCAATACAGGCTTGGGGCAGAGTGGCTGGAAGACTGTGTAGAGGAAATGGACCTGGGGATATTGATTGATGCTGGGCTGAACATGAACTGGCAGTGCACCCAGGTGGCCAAGAAGGCCAAGGGCATCCTGGCTTGCATCAGAAACAGTGTTGCCAGCAGGAGCACAGAGGTGATTGTCCCCCTGTACTCAGCTCTGGTGAGGCCGCACCTTGAGTACTGTGTGCAGTTTTGGGCCCCTCACTGCAAGAAAGACATCGAAGCCCTGGAATGTGTTCAGAGGAGGGCAACAAAGCTGGTGAGGGGTCTGGAGCACAGGCCATATGAGGTGAGGCTGAAAGAGATGAGAATGTTCAGCCTGGAGAAGGCTCAGGGGAGAACTCATTGCCCTCTATAACTTCCTGAAGGGAGGTTGTAGTGAACTGGGGGTCGGCTTTTTCTCTCATGTCATTAGTGGCCGGACCAGAGGGAATGGTTTCAGGCTACGGCAGGGTAGATTCAAGCTGGACATTAGGAGGTATTACTTCTCAGAAAGAGTGGTCAGGCACTGGAATGAACTGCCCAGGGAGGTGGTGGAGTCACCGACCCTGGGGGTGTTCAAGGAACGACTGGATGTTGTGTTGAGGGACATGGTTCAGTGGGAGGCATTGGTAATAGGTGAATAGTTGGACTGGATGATCTTTTAGGTCTTTTCCAACCCTGGTGATTCTATGGTTCTATGATTCTATGAAAAGCCATATGCAGATTTGGTAATGGGCCCATTGCTAGATCTGGGTCTGAATGTTTTTTTCTACTCATTCTTCATGTACATGTTCATACAGTTTTAACCCTGGACAAAGATTAACTACCAGTTACAGCTCTCTACAGTGTAGAAGCCTACATCCTAGCTATTTCTCCCAGTTCCATATAGTAGCAATAATTGAGAAAACAGAAAGATGGAGAGAGAGAGGGAAAGAGAGAGGAAGGAAGAGGGAGAGAGAAAGATGTTTTGTGAAGTTTTAATCTATGTTTAATATTGAGACTAGGCCAGATCTGGGGAGGTGCTGGGGGCAAAGAAGAAGGTAATTGACTTGACTGGTTTACAATACAATTTTGGTTAACTGTATCAGAAGTTTGGAAATTTCTAATTATTTGTGTGTTTGCCAAATGCTCAGCAAGTTTAAAATATTTCTTTTTTGCAGTATGCCTGTCCATTAGGAAAAAGATTATAATTCTCCTTCTCTTTTAGGGCATGGAGATTTGAAAGGATTAAGAATATATTCTGGCATGCTATTGTGGATGAGTTTTCTTAGGCATCGTGACTCATCTGAAATCCAAGATCAAATCAGTCCTATGAATCAGAGGTTTTATTATCTGTATATACCAGACCCTGGTTATTTGCATTATCAGTCAAGCCGAGTAGCCACAATGAAGTCACTCATCTGAACCACGTACCATATGACTTATGTGATGCTTTAAGGCATCTGTAGCAAACACAAAATTAAATTCAACTTTATGGTTTGACCAGCTTCCATTCTTCAAGAGAATAACGTCAAAATAAGGGTTAGGTACTATTACGTGGTTAATTCATATGTTGAAAGGGTTGTTGTTGTTGCTGCCGTTGTGTGCGCACGTGCATGTATGAGTCTGTGTGAGACTTTAGAAAAAATGACTTATTTCTTTCAGAGTTTCTTAAAACTGCATGCAATATAGACACAGATGTTTCTTCTAGTAGTCTACCTAACATGGGTCCAAATTTCCTCAGAGAAATTGGGTGTAAGAGATTTAAAATTACATTTATCTTGAATCCACAGGAACTGTTTCTGTCTAGATCTTGTGGACACTTAGAATTTCAATATCAACTTAGAGTGGTGTCTGTAAAATAATTCAATTTTCTAGACTCAAAAGAGTATTTGGGGATTTCTAAGAATCTAGATGAAGAAAATGCAAGGTGGTGTAAAAAAATATATTTTTTATTGTGGCAGAAAAATATTTATTTATTTATTTACTTGTTTATTTATTTTGCCATGAATTAAGCATCATAGTAAACACAACATTTTTAGGTAGAAACCTACTATTCCAGTTCCCAGACTGTCAGGCTGCATCTGTACTCAGATGTTTTAAATCCTTATCATCAGTTAGAACTAATTAAACAGCTTTTTTCAAAACTTAGGTGAAATATTTATTTCTGTCACTATTCTGTAGTAGGATGAAGAAAATGTGGAGAGAATGTTTATTGGAATTAGTTTAGAAAAGCCAAAAAGGGATAACTAAAAGCCTCCACAGTATTCCTAGCACAAATGACACTGTAAAACAAGAATATTATAACAAAATGCTAGGAGAATTCTATCAAGGAATTAAGATTTGATCAAAATTTTCCCTCTGGATTAAAATGATAACATTCCATATGTGTGAGGAATGCTCAAAGTCAAAAATTTCGGGCAAGGTAAGGATGATAGAAGCAAAGTTTATTAATTATTGCAATAATGGGTGCACACACCCCTGTTGGTAAGGGAGAAATTGTGCATTGATCACTGAAACTCATCTCGTTTTATACTCTAAACCCGATGCAGGTGATGCTTTCCTGGCACTCACTCATTGGTTTAGCGTCTCATGCTCACAATCTACCCAACACTGTTGCTTTGATTATTATTCCATACACAGTTGTTACCAATCATTTGTTTTTGATGCACTGTCATTGTGAAGCAGGTGGGCAATTTTTGTCACTTTGTTCTGTACTAGGTTCTCCATTCTCCTTGCACACCTGCCTTATCTTGTTCTTTAAGTCCTACCCATGTCAAAATGCCCCACTAGTGTTTTTCTTCTAGTGGGAGAAAAACAGTCTATCCTAGTCAGTGCTCACTGAACTAACGGAAGAAAAATGAATCACCTAACTGCTTCACTGTTTCATGAGGGGGTTCAGTAAAGGCCTACACTACATATGGAAAATGTTGGTCCCACATTTATTGTCCTAGTCTACATACAGAAGCACTTGCACAATCTGCCTCCCACATATGGAAAAAATCTAATTTATTCCTTTCTTATTGTTTGCATTGATTATATTTAAATTAATAAATGGAATTTTAACAGCAACTACATATTGATGTTTGCATCAAAGAGAATATACACAATGATGCCATATATTTCATGTTTAAGGATTGTAAGAAATAGACACAGAAATACAAACACATAGGGCACATACTATTATAAGGTTGTTTTCACAAAGAGAAGATCTATCAAATTTTAAATATTCCCACTCGTGAGAAGTTCATGGGTTTTATGGCCTAAAAAGTATCTGTCTGTTCCTTTCTAATGGAGGGTAGCCTCTGCATATCACAAGGTATAGATTTCACACAGTGATATCTGCTACCTATCATTCTTCATCTAAAGTGGATTATACACTTCATGTGCCAGTAGAGCTAAGTTACCAGTTAAAGCAAAGCAAAATACAAACCTATTTGGATGGCAATGTTTTATCTATTAGGGCAACATAAAAAAGAAACTTTGGAAAAGGTGGCGTAGCAGAGGGAGAACGATATATTCACACAGATCAAATAATATCTAATAAAAAGACAAAACAGTAAGAGAGTAATAGAGCCATCAGAATGTCATTTTATAAGCATGATAATGCTACATTAAGTGATTGTGTGTGCTTGTGTGATAAGTGCTGCTATTTGTGTGGTTTATCTATGAAAGAGATTTGAAAAAAGAAATTTTGTAATTGCTTAAAAGCCAGCACTTCTCACTCTATGGGATGTTCAGGCTCTGTGTGAGGTGAACACAGTTTCTCCTCCAGAGGCACTGCAAGTGAGGTCAGGAGTCAAATGGTTCGTGACCCTTGATTCCACTCAACATTAAACATGAGAGTTTACTGTAACCTGTACTATATCAGTCCTAGAGGAATCCTAGTGGAGATGGAGAAAATTTGAATTTTGTTTGATCTTCCCAGTACAGAAAGCAGTTTAAAGTCTATTTATTAGTTACACTGTCCAGAAGCATCTTGGCAGCTTAAAAAAGAAAATCTCAATTTGAAGTAAATGGGAGCCCAAATTCCTTCATATTTCATCTCTGAACAATGGGACTTACCTTTGGACAGATCAGTCCATCTGATTAGACAGTGATGTCACAACTTCACATTTTTATGTATCATTTTAAAAAATGATTGAAGTTGTACATAACTTTTGCCCAGTCCTTCAGTGACAATTTGTAGCCCTTCACCTATAATTTTGTTTAAATTTAAGTAAAAATTCTTTTATAAAAAATATTTATTTTTAAATTATTTTTGGCTAAAAATTCTAATCTTGATAAGCTATGAAAGCTCACTTACCTGGAGAGGTTTGTTAGACCTAATTTTATAAAATTCTAGATAAGAAAAACTCATTTTTATAATTATCTACATTAAACATTTCTGTGGTTTTTGTTTGTTCATTTGTTTTTAACACAGTTTTGAATTACACTGTTTTCTTCACTTTTCAGATTATAGTTTCAAAGAAACTCCAAGGAGTATAAAACCTTAATATGTTGCATAACTAGATTTCACTTGTTATGAACTTTCCTGTCTGCAGTCATTTTGTCACTTGGTGCTGGGAAATGCTATATGTTAAGTGATGGAAGCAGTAAGAAGTTTGTCAGAAGAAGATAGCTTCAGTCACAGAGAAAAAAACTCAAAGTTCATCAAGTAGATTTTCTTTCTCTTCTGAACCATCACTGGAGCCCTATTATGAAGTTGTGTAAAAGAGCCATATCACTGATAGACCTGGGCCCTCTTAAATCTTTAAGAATTCTGCAAGGACTCATTTTACTCACTTGACAGGAGAACTGTTATATTTGACATCTAAGCATCATTAGAAGGTTGAAGCTGAGAGAGAATATATAGTAACAGTTCTGGCTCTCCAGGGTTGGAAAAACTTCGGAGAATGCAACACACTCATGGGTCAGAATCAATAATCTGTGATTTAGTTTCCTATCATACATCATAAATTAATAATAGCTAACATGAATGGCTGGATCAATCTGCCCCTAAAACTTATGTATCTAGTCTAAACCAGTAATCTACTCTTCCTTATTAGACGCTGGAAAAGTAATCGACTCGAAAGAAGATATCTTTTTAGCACTGATTTTCCCCTTCCTTAAATGTCTCTCTTGTTTTATAACCAGAGAAAAGAAGAGTAAGACTCATCTAGCTTTTTCTGTTATTTAGTATTAGGTAACAAGTACTCCACCTTAACAATAAATAATTTATTATCATCATCATCATCATCATTATGTATATATATATAATATTATATATATATGTATATGTATACACATCATCATGTGTATACATATATATTATATATATATAAACATATATATCATACATATAATCATAATTATATATAAAATAAATATAAATATATATAATATTTATATATAATCTATATATGAATGAATATATATTTATATATAGTTATGATTATGTATATAATATATATGTATATACATATAATAATATGTTATTATAAATTATTATATATAATATAATATAATATAACATAACATAACATAACATAACATAACATAACATAACATAACATAACATAACATAACATAACATAATATAATATAATATAATATAATATAATATAACAAAAATACTTTTTATGTAAGATAATAATGTAGTAATCTGGACACTATTTTTTATTTTTTTTTAAATAAGGTTTTGGTACAGAATTTTGAAGAAAATCTTTTCTTTATCTCACACTTAGCGAGCACAAAATCTTTCTGCTCATCAGTTCCCTGCCTCTTTCCAGTTGTGATGAACTCTCATGTCAGTCTCAGTCTGAAACATATAAGTCTCCCAAACCATTGGTAAGATTATGCAGACATATAATAATATTAGTGAGAAAATAATAACAGTAATTAAAAACAACCAAAGAAACAAAAGCCGATATTTTAACTGGTGACAGTTAAACTAGCTAGGAACAGAAAGCAGTATAAGGTGTTGAAAGTGTGAATGTCTAGGCCAAAAGTAGATATACCTGAAAATTTATAAGACAATAGCATTTTTTTTAAAGACCTGTGGGATATGCTATCATGTTTTGAAGGAATTATGAATACATCCTTAATACTATTCTTAATTTATGACAATAGCTAGTCATCCAGTATCAATCTATTCTCTGTTGTCAATTGAGAGACATATGACCTCTATAGAAATCGATTTGTTCCACTATGAACATGCTTAAGGTAGGTACAAGCAATTTCCCTGTGAAGAGGCCAAATGTCTTTTTTCTTGTAATCTTATATGAATACCCAGGTAGTAAGAATATGATTAGGGGTCTAGGCACAAATGTCAGATGTTAGTGTAAACTTGCCATATCTCAGACACATGGTAGAGAATTCTAGAAGGCAGGAAATATGATAGCACCTAGACAGTAACTAGAAGTAAGAAAAAGAATTTTGAGCCAACTAAATATCCATGTTCATTTAGGAAACAAACAAACAAACTCTTAAGTAAGGAAATCATATGTCTGTTGAGGGAGAAACCTGAGAAATCTGCTCTAGGTGAATTCATCGTGAGGTTTGTCTGAATGCTTTAATCACCAGAAATCCTTTTCAGCAACCTGCGATTCTTGGGCAATTGAAAACTGTTGTGAAGTTCAGGAGCATCTTCTGATATTAGACTGTGAAGTTTTTGGTGCTTACTTGAACTACATGTTTAAGCCTCCTCTATACTCAACTATTATCCAGTTAACAAAATTAACTGAGTCTCAAGAAGCACTCATCTATCTGAGCACAAGTATGTTAGAGCTGATCTATGCAGAGCTTCAATGGTTATTAATTAATCAGTCATTATTATTATTTAATTTATTAAAATTAAATGGTCAAATCTACATTATTACGGTATTGAGCTAAAGTACACATTTCACTTTTGGGGGAAAAGATCACATTGCTTCATGTTAAGCACTCAAAAAAAAAAAAAAGCTAGGAATGCAAAAAAGTAATTTTCATTACTTTAAAAATTCTAAAGATAAATGGTGACTTGTATTTTGAAAACCATTTTGATTCTTTAGTCATAGGATTTTTTTGTTTGTTTGTTTTCAATCATTAATGAAGAATCATCCTTTTAAGTTAATATATGGGTAGTAAAAAAAAAATGGGTCTAAAATTTCTGATGGTGGACACCATCCCTTCATCCAGGTTGTCAATGAAGATATTGAACAGTCCCAGCTCTGACCCTTGGAGAATATTGCTAGTCACAGATCTCCAACCAGAATCTGAACTTGCAGTCACAACCCTATGAGCTTGACCAGTCAGTCTGTTCTCAATGCGACTCACTATCTACTCATCTATCCGACACTTTCTCAACTTCAATATTAGGATATCATGGGAGACAGCACCAAAAGCCTTGCTGAAGTCAGTGTAGATGACATCTACTGCTCTCCTCCCATCTACCCAGCTGGTGATGCCATCACAGAAGGCTAATAGGTTGGTCACACGGGATTTTAACTTAGTGAATCCATGCTGACTATTCCTGATGACTGTCTTCTCTCCCAGTTTCTTGGAGATGACATCTAGAACAAGCTGTAGTTTTCCAGACCCTGCTTACTGCCCTTTTTGAAGACCAGAGTGATATTCCCCAGTCTTCAGGCACCAATCCTGTTCTCCAAGATCTGTCAAAGATGATAGTAGTTCAGTAGTCACCTCTGCCAGTTCCCTCAGTACCATGGATGCATCCCATCAGGGCCCATGGATCTGTGAACATTGAACTCACTTAGACATTCTGGGACCACACCCCCTCAATCAGAGGGAAGTTCACTATTATCTAGACTCTCCCTCTTTCCTCTAGGGTCCAGGTGTCCCAAGAGTGAGTCTTTGAAGTAAAGACCAAAGCAAAGAAGGAGTTCACCCTCTTCGCCTTCTCAGCATCCCCTGTTACCAGGACACCTCCCTCGTTCAGCAGAGGACCCACATTATTCCTAGTCTTCCTTTTACTGTTAACATATTTAAAAAACAAAACAAACAAACAAAAAATAAAACACCCTTCTTATTATCCTTTTTCACCAGCTTCAGCTCCAGATGGGCTTTAGTCTTTTCCTTGTCACTTCCTTTTAGGCCCTGACAACACTCCTATACGCCTTCCAAGAGGACAGGTCCTTGTCCCACATTTTCTAAACCTTCTTCTTCCCTTTGATTTTTTCCACAAGCTCCCTGCTCATCCACAGACCTGTCTCCTGCTTCCCTCTCCCAGTTTCCTACTCTCGGGGATGTACCAATCTTGAGCTAGGAAGAAGTGCTGCTTAAATGTTGTCCAGCTTTCCTGGGCCCCCTTACTTTCAATCACTCTAGCCCATGAGATACCTACAGGTAGGTCCTGGAAGAACTCAAAATTGGCTCTCTGAAAATCCAGAATAGCAATCCTACTTTTTTGCTTTACTTCTTCCACACAAGACCTTGAACTCCACCATCTCATGGTTGCTACATTGTAAGATAACCCTAACCTTCATTTCCCTAACATACCTATCCCTGTTGGAAAACAAACAAACAAACGCACACACACACGCACAAATAAAAAACAAAGTCCAGAATATCCCCCACCTTGTTGGCTCCTCCACCACCTGGGTAAGAAAATTATCTTCAGTGCATTGTGGAAACTATCTGAACAATGTCTGGATGGTTATGATGATCTGTTGCTGTCATGATGTACATTCTGAAATATTCACATGAAAATTGAAATTGCAAAGAAAATAAGAATATGAATGTGAAGCCTTAAATGTACTGATAAATTCTATTTGCATTTTTCAGCATATTTTTACAGATTATTATTAAATATATATTGCAATTGCCCATTGTTTGTGTTTCTTCAGAATAGCCTTGTAGATTTTTCATAAGTAAACACTCATATGTTATGCATGTTAGTATTGTTATTACTCCTTTCATTTTCTTGTGGACTGTAAGCTGAATGTATATGTGTGAGCAGGAAAAATTTTATACTGACTGTGACAAGCATAAGAGCTTGTCATTATAGTTATTTCCAGTCCATTCCATTTTGAAAATAAATGTAACTGTGCTTTTGAAGTTTTGATATATCAGAAACAGAAGGGACATCTGAAAGTTCTGGTCGATGTAATATGAGATACAAATTTCAATATATAGATTTACTGTTATCTGTTGTAATCCATCCTTCCCATTGCTAGAGGGAATCTGTGGCAAATATGGATAAGAGAAAGCTATAGTTGGTACAACGCAAGGTAATGGTGCAGACTGGAAATAATGATCAGAAAACTAATAATTTTGTCTAAGGATCACAGCTCTTCTAGAAGATCTTGTTCCTTAGTTCACATAAGGGTTTTGAAAACTTTTCATTGCTTCTTTAAAATACAAAGCTTACAAATTCTTGAACAGAATAAATAAATAAATTGTATGAATATATCCTGAGATTTTGCTTTTCTCTTTGAGGTTGACATTTACTAAAAAATTAAACAAACAAATTCAAAAGTGTTACATCCAAAAAGCTAGTGATTTTTTTTTTTTTTTTTAGTAAAATATCTCTCAACATGTTCTAGACAGTCCTAATTCAGAAGCATGGAAAATCCATACTCCTGATTCTTCACTGCCTTTTATAGCTTGTAAATAATTAGTCCTCAAGAAGACATCTGTCCACAGCTGCTGAGTAACAACTTCCAGACACTCGTTTTTTCCTCAAATATGGTATATAAGACAAAATTTTCTACATTTTTTTTTTTTCCTTTTTTTCCCTCCCCCCCCATGAATTCATCCTTCTCTTCAAGGTAAGAAAATAGTGTCCCAGTCATCAGCCTTCCTTATTCTTCTTACTCTGACTTCACATCCTTTTCAAGTAGAATGGAATTGCACATTTACTTGCATAAAAACCCACACAGAAGGGAAGTTAGAAGACAAACCATTATGCACATACATGTGTGTGTATACACAAACACAAAAACACGTAAAAGTACATGCATGGTTTTACTACCATGCCAACACTGACATGGATTGCCATTAATACCAGTAGGACCTTCCTCCGACTCTTCCTGGTGTTCCTTAATAGGAATGTGGGAATGTGCTCACTCTCTCCTTAGCTGCTTTTGTTAGCTACTTGTGAGTATACTTCCAGAAGCAGATGGACCCAAAATACTAATGCAAGTAGGTTAATAGGTTCTGAGTGCAGTTTTCCCATGAAACACATGGAACCATATGGAAGACACAAAGATTTGAAAGTTTAACAAAACAGCTCCACAGTTTTAACATTAATGTAAGATTATAAATGTTATCTTGGTCTCCCATGGTTAAAAAATATCTGTTTTTTGGCATTTTTATATTTACTCTTTGATATTGTTTTACATAGGTTTATCAATCTCCAAGAGCAGAGACTTTAGTCATAGTATGCACCTGAATGTGGATGTGTTGACATATGTCCATGTGCAACAGAAAGGATGCAGAAACCTAAGCTGAGCACTGAGGAAATCATGCAGCCACGCAGGCCTCTGGTGGCACAGAGCGCCTGAGCCTCTCACTAGCACTATATGCACAAGGTGCAAGTAGGCAGATGATCTGCTCAGTGTGGTGGTGAGGCTGTGAGATCAAATATATAAGTTAAAATGTGTCATGGGAGCCAAACAGAAAGAGCAGAGTAACTACACTGATCTCACAGTGAAGTTTTACTGTAGAAGAAAGCTCAAGACCCAAGTCAAGCTGCCACTGCCTCCCATTGCCAGCCTGAAGACAAGAACACAAAGGAAAGGAGTGGATAGAGACATGTCCATGCTTGTGGCTGCTAGCAAAACCCCTCCTTGCCTGCTCCACTCCCCAAGCCCCTTTGTACAACAGGCTCAAGACGTGGAATTTGCATATTTGGGTCATAATGCCTGTTCATACCGAGGAAACCAGCAAAACCAAAACTCAAAAAAACACATTCTCCCAGTATCAAGGCTACATACTCAAAGAAGAGGAGGTAGGTACTAGATGTTGATGACTTCTCCCTGCAGGGGAGTGAATGCCTAATATGCTGCGTACATCCCCTTCTTAGAGAAATCTGCTGCATCTCTGGAACTTGGGTGAAGTGTGTCACCACAAAACTGCCTAGCATGGTACCATCAACAGACCATTACCCATTACTGCTTTCCCGAGAGGGTAGTGATTAAGCAGCTACATGCAGTTCAGAGGTCATCAAAAGGAACTCCGGGACCTTGGAAAACTGCCTGAAGAAACTGAGAATATAGATCATCTTTTTCTTGCCTCCTGCACCAGGTAAGGACCTTGAAAGAAGTTGAAAGATCCTACCAATAAACACCTGGCTTAGTGGCCAGTGCTGTTGTCAAAACTTTTCAAAGGACAGAGGGCTCCCCTGAGAATGTAACAGTTTATAGCCTGGCCAGTGTCTGCCTGACCAGAGAGCCTGAGAGCCAGTGAGACCGTCTTGCTTCAGCTACAAGAAAAACAATGACAGGCTCTCATATTTATGGAAGATTTTAGCCACCTGAATGTCTGATTGGAAAGCAAGACAGCAGACTGCAATCAATACCAAAGATTCTTGAAGTGTGTTGAGTATAATTTTGTTGTGCAGGTATGAGATAAGATGAACTGCAGAAAAACATTTCTTAACCTGGTGTTCACCATTGCAGAGGAAATCTTTAAGGATGTTAAGACTGGAGGTAATCTGGACTGTAGTGACCATGCCTTAGTCAAGTTCATGATTCTGAGGAGGATGGGTTCAACAAAGATGCAGTCAGGATCCTGAAACATCAGGAGAGCAAACTTCAGTCTATTATAAGGAATTACTAGACAAGATACTCTGAGGTGACTGGCTGGGCAAGGACCTCCTGGTCAAACTGAGGGATAAGAAGGACATGTACAGGCAGTGGAATTCTGGAATTCTGGGTAAATTCTTCAGATCATTTAGATACTAGCATGCAAAACAGCTACTGCAAGACAAGAGTGTGATCACGCACTGTACAAGTTAACTTATAAACACTGCTTAAAAATGTACTCTACCTACACAATAAGTGCAAGGTGCTTTATTCCTGTCTCCACAGAATGCCCTAACATTCCTGTTACAATGTTGCTTCTGTCCATCTATCTAGTTTTCTCTCCGCTTCTATTTTCCTTTTCTCCCTTTGTCCTCCCAAATTCAAATTGTTAAATATTATGAATTCAGCAGGTAGATCGAAAATCATTTTCTTTCTTTTGCCTTGAGCTGAAATAGCATCTATCCTGTTGTTTAGTACATGAAGAAATGTTTGAATTCCATTAAAATGTGGAAATGAACACAGGTCTCCCACATCCTTACTAAGTGCTCAACTAAGATTACTAAAATGCTAAAGTAAAGAACTGACAACCATTAATCCGCTTGAAAAGAGAGGTGGAAACAGCTGCAGTACATAGATACCCCTATAAATGTTTATTAGCCCTTTCTAAGGTTGTCTTCTGGAGTTAGATCCTCCCAGGAGACTTAAGTATAAGGAAGCATAGTTGCTGCATTGTGATCAATATTAAGTATGAGATAGGATGCTCATCCCTGCCAAAACTTAATACAGTTATAGTTACCTGGGGAACTTTAAACTAAAGAAGTCAGGTGGCAAAGGATTTTAAGCTCTTTGAACATGAGGGGTCAGCTAAGGATGACAGTTTAAGTGCTTACTGTACATTTTGTGTAAGTCCTAGATTAGATACTCAAGACCCTATATCCCATTGGGTCCTAAGTCTTTGATGCATTGCAGTAAGCTGAGGCATTCCGCTGACACGCTTAGTCACTTAAGCTCCTGATAGAGGGGGAGTCAGGCCACCTGTAATCTGAATCACTTCTTTGAGTTTTCCATCTTTGTCAACTGACTGCAGGGGAAAACCAGAGCGAACAAGTTTTCAGATGTAGGTGCTCTTTATGTAAGACTTTAATACTTAAAGTTAGGTGAAGTGTGCCAAGAGATCAGTAACTCAGAGTGCTGAAAGTCACAGAAGAACTTCCTTATGAACAGGAATTCAAAGTCAGCTCAGAGTTAAAACAGAATTTCAACCTACCTCCACATATACACATGTACATGCATGCGCACACACATACATGCACACACACAGTATCTTCCTGACTCAGTTTACATACTGTCATGTCTGTATTTACAGAGCAGGAATATTTGAAGCTTTCCTTTAATCAAAACTGGCATAGATTTAGAAAGAAAATAAGGACGAATGTGTGAATGAAGAGTGACAAAACATTCTACACATATGCAAAATTTTTGCTCAGAGTGCAGTTTTTTATCTTTTGAGTAGTACAGAGGAAAAAAAGATCTTTCATTTACGTTACAAAATGTTGCCATCTATTTGATTTGGAAGTCAGCTGGGACTGTAAGACCACTACATTCACAGCAGTAGCAATTCTGTGTATGCTGTCTACTGAAATCCAGGTCAGCATTTTACATTATTAAGACTACATAAAATGCTTTAGTAAATTACCAAGAACCATTTCCCCTGTCCTCCTACTTTAAGCAATACCTGGGCTTATATCACTGCTAATGTGAAACACTTGCTCACAGCAGCTAGTGGCAATTCTGGGTACATCAAACCCCAGCTGAGGAGTAATTATGATTCAATGTCAAGATTAATGTTGTCATAACTTTAAAATATGGCTGACATGACAAAGCCCCCCTGCTGTCTAAGGATAGTCAAGAAACAAATGTGTTAGAACAACTTTAGCATTTCCTTTAGCACCCTTAGTGCTAGGCAAATCTCAGGCTGTCTCTCAAATAAGGATGGAGAAAAAAATGGAAAAAAAGAAAAAAGAAAAAGAAGAAAAAAAGGGGGGGAGAAAAAAAATAAGGACAGGTGGAATGAAAATAAAATAGAATGACCCTTTTCACAAATGACTACATGAGGGTAGGGGGAGAGCTATGTAGCATGATGAAACAAATAACTATAGATCAGTTTTAAAAGCATAGTTAGAAATGTTTAGGGCTTCAATGGGAAATAAATTCCACCGACTTCTGCAATCTCTTTGATGAATGTGTAGAATTGTCTCCTTATCTTCTCATGGAAAGAAAAGGGGAGGCAAGGCAAGGCAAGAGCTGAAAATTCAAGCAGTGGTCTTTACCTGTAGCTGTTTTCCATTAACAAGAGGAACATATTCTTTCAGTGAAACACAAAAGTTGATTTTCAAAGATACTACTGAGTTCTGTGGTATATTAAGATCTGACTCACTGGTTCTAAGAGCTGCTCAGAAAACTGGTTAGACACAGTTTTTTTATACTTTGTCCCAAATGTCTGCTTCTGCATATTAGAGTCAATGAAACATTATCACAAGCTTCTATTTGTTAATAACACTATTGTGTATTACTTTGAACATGTTGTATGCAGTCAGTGTTAGTTCTGTTACTCTTTCTTACTAACCTAGGCAAGATTTCAGGATTCTTCTTCCTACCTCCACATGACTGCAGACTTCATCTGAAATTTGCTTATGTTCATTTAGATTAAGGATTCTGCCTTTGTTTCATGTCAGTGGTTTACTGGCTGGTTTGACCCAGTTCTGTGACTAGCAAGGTGACTAGCAATATTCCCCCTGACCAGAAACAATAACAGAACAGCTAACAGATTTCTGGGGAATGCAGTAGTTCTTCCCAGAACTAGATTATTAACTCTTTAAGTCCTAGTGCACTACGTGATGTTATGACATAGAATACCGATAACCAAAAATCATAAAACCATGATCTGTCCTCAAAATATTGAAATCCTTCCATCATAAGATCACTATCTGAAAAGTTCAGTGCTGTTGCACTCACGTGACCAGTTCCTGTGAGTGTTTCCCTCTTTGGTCACTTTACTACAATGCAATTCCATCATTTTCAGGAAAACATGTAAGAAACGGGAGGATAAATTGGTGTAGATTCAGCTCATTAGCCCTGCAGGGGTCTAAGAAGGCTTCCCTAAACATAGGTCAGAACGAACAGAGTCAGAGTTTGCCATACTGGGTTCTCATTAAATTAATATCTGACATCATGGATAATTGAGTTTAATTCACATCAACAATATGCAGAGCCATGTTGCTGTAATATTTAGCTTTTTATTTATTTCATAACATGAACATTTCAATACAACTGTTCTGCAAAATGTATTGCACATAATCCTAGTAGTCTAGGAAAAGTTACTGACTGCTGAGGGCTGAGCTACGGTGAGCATTTTCACACAGTAGATTGATCAGAATATCATAATGTGATTGTTTCAGTTCTGCATAGTCTGGCGAGATGTTGCTTAATCATTGGGAAGTGTGTAGCATATCACAGGATCTTTTTTTGCACTTACTGAGATGAACGAAGCTATTTTCTCCTGAAAGCAGGAATTAGAGAGAAAAAGGTATAAATCTTCATAGGGAGAAAAAACAAATAAAAACCAAATAAAAATAAAATAATAATAATGTGTTTTTATTTATTTATTTATTTATTTAGATGTGGGAAGATTTGATCTCCACATAGTCAAATACTTTTGTTTCAGTTGGCTAAATAATTTTATTTCTACTTTCTGCTACTGATGTATTTATAGCTGTTTAGATATTTATATGTATACCTGAATAGTAATTATATTTACACACCTACTGTTATGAAATAGAATTGCCTTTGTGTAAAGTTTTTAAGAGAAGGAAAAAAAAGTAATTCAAAAAACCAGCCAAACAACAACAACAAAACATTAGATGTGCATAAATGATTCACTTCAACATTCTCTGAGAAAACATTTCATCAAAATTCAATGTGTTCCAAAGAAGAGCTTCAGTATCACACATGCAAAGCTATTTATTTTATTACAGATGTTTAAGATTTTTACAGTTGCATACATGATTCGTAAGTGGACAAAATTTTCAAGATATTTTATCTGGACATGATGCATATGTAAGACTTGTTATGTTTCATTAACAATGAGAAATACTTTCTTTGTGAGGCTGGACATAAAACAAACAAACAAATAAACAAAAAAATACTGCTAAGTAATTTCTACAGAAATGTCAAATCTAACATAACTGGGCTTCAGTCCATGAATGAGAGTCCTACAAAATGTTGCATCATGAATAATGGAGAGCAAAGTGACAAATGTATCCTTTATTCTCTGGAAATGTCGAATGAGCTACCTCACAGTTTGTTTTACAGCTTCATATCAATCTGTGCCATTATAGTAAAGGATCACACCACATGCTCCTCTAAGAATTTACTTGGTTTGCTAGACCAGTTGACAGTTATCACTATTAATCTTGGAAAATAAAGAAGTCTGGCGAACAAAAGGCAAAGTGTATGTCTACATTAAAATAAGATGTAAAACATACTATCTGCCTTTTTTCTAATTAGTGGATTTGCAGCAGCACAGACTTCAGACAAGACTGTATACAGCAATCACCTCTTGTTGGACTTGATAACAGTATTAAGATTGATAGTTCTTGTTAAAGTCTGTCACCACATCTTAATTGACATTACTACCCATCCTACAGGCATTAACGATATCTGATATTTCTAGATATAGAAAGAGAACAATTTCAGAGAACAATTTGAGATGGAATAAAACTCACAAGGTATTTTAACCCCCTTTGATGGTGAGGCTAATCAGATTGCACTTCATAGTCACATCTCCATTTAAAGAAAGGAAAATACAAAATGATACATTAACACCAATACAATTCAGTCTCTAATGGATATGTTCTTTTCTGTTATTTTTAATCTTGCGTTTTCCTTAACTCCTTTGGAGGTGTGCTTATCATATCATGACAATATGCTTATCTCAGATTATGAGAATGTGTCTGGGCAAAGATGAGAAAAAGCAAACCACCTGTATGTGTAATAGTCAAGACACCCCTACACAAGTTTAGCTATTGATCCATTATTACCCACTTCCCTGAACATTTTTGCTTGTCACACCATCTGAAGTGGTTCTTGTGGTCTTCTATTTGATGTAAAATCTATGAAAGGAAATTTCTCCCTACTGGTAGATATTCAGCACATTTGTTATTGACTTAGGACATTTATTTTACCATTTTCTTAAGAGTACTTTAAAGAACATAGTAGAATAACACTGAACAATAATATCAGAAATGTTTCCCATTCTATGCAATTATTGTTTGGTTTATCACAGGAAAGATTTAAATTCATCTAGATGTTTATTGTCCCTAGAAAACAAAAACAAAAACAAACCGTCCTCATTCTGAACAATAGAAAAATGGAAAACAAAGGACACAGTGAAAACAAACTAACAAATGAAGACATAACAACAAAAACACAGTTTTTCTTTTTCCTTCTCCTCTATCGTATTCTTCTATTCTATCTTTGCCTCACCTGCAAGGAAAACAGACACCAAAAATACAAAAGAAAACAAAAACAATTGTACCCAACACAAAAGCAAATAAACTCATATTTCCCATTTTCTAATAATGAACACCATCTTTTAGACATACCTTACTTAAAACCTCTTTTTTTTTTTTTTTTTTTTTTTTTTTTTTTTTTTTTTCTGACAATAGTCAACAATGAAAAGTGAAAGACAAATTTCAGCAAAAGGGGGTTTCTGTTCATTTTTTTTGCTCCCCAGAATATGCCTGAATGATAGAAAAACAAAACAAAACAAAGCAAAACTAGGCATTGTACATTGGATATCCAGTTTTGTCTTAATTTTCTGTGCTGTTAGAGACAAATCTGAACAGAACATACAGAGATACTTTCTGAGCTGTATCTATGTGCAAGTATGAGTAACTGCTCCACCTGCTCTCTAAAAATACTCTAGCCTTGACATTCCTAAATACTAATGACTGGGAACTCTCATTAGACCTGTTTTAGGATCACAGGAATGTGGGCTACTGATTTGGACCAGTGATTTTTGAAGGTTCGCTCCACGGTCTCTGAATTTCAGAACAAAAGTGTTTAGGAAAAACAGGTACATTTTGCTCTACAGTAAAGTCTGATCCTTGACAAAACACCTTTCTCTGCACATCAGACCTTATCTACAAAAAGACTAGAATCATTTACTATCTCCTTTCACGTCTTTGGGCACAGCCTTATTTTCACATGTGCAACACATTTGTAAATAAGACTTCAATTTTAGCAGACATACATAAGCTTTTATCTTGTCTCTGCTAATGATACAATTCTTAACATGTGCAGTATGAGTAGCTTTGGCAAATGTTTAAAGAGAAGCACATTATGGTAGGGATTCAACAGAAATAAGTAGCACTATACAGTGTTTTCCTATTAAATATGCCAAAGGAAGCAAATAGATTTGAATGGAGGTGTTTATAACATGTGTGCTCAGTACTCTGGGGTGATATTTTTGAGTCTAAATTCTGATCCCAGTTCTGTCTAGGCAGGTTTACAGATTTTATATTTTAATTAAATCTTTCTAATGATTCAGAGAAATTTTACTCCCATTTTACATTTGTTCACTTGCTAAAATGAACTGTGATTTCAGATCCCAGGATCACATTATGGCTAAAGAGGGTTTTGGAAATTTAGAACTCATTTAAACTAAGATTTAAGGTGTTGATTTATTTATTTCTAAATAAAACATATTGGCTGATAGTTGAATATAAATTACCTAGCCATTCAATTCATAAGGCCCAATTGAAATTAAAACAATCCTGATTTAAAACAAAACAAAAACACACTCCAAAGCAAAGCAAAACAAAACAAAAACTTAATTAGGAACTTAAAATAAAAGCCAAAGTGGTTAAGTGGTTTTTACTTTTACTAATGTAACTTTATCTGCTCAGTAATTCTTAACAGTGATAAGTTCTATTGCCTATTTGTAAGTTGATACAGTTATGTAGTACAAACAGATGTTAAATTAGTTTGTAAAAACACCTAGGAACAACTGTAGCAGCAGATTGCTTGTAAGTAATAGACAAGATTATAAAATTCAGATTACAACAAAATGCAATAGGTTCATGCATTGGCACAAAGAAAAATATACATGTACCACGGACAAGGTACAAAATGGATCAAATTAAGATAACGCTAAAATAAATGGACTTGATATTATGTTAATATTAAAAAATATTTTACTAGCACTGTAATCCTGCCAAGGAATTTTAATGTGTCTTCTATCTGCAATAGTTATGGTAACTGCAAAGTATTAAATTGAAAGACTTATTAATATTTTTTAAGTGCAAAATTACTTTCAGGATATTCAAAAGTAGATCTGTACAACAGAATGATAGTATATCTATTGTTACAAGTCTAGAAACAAAACCTGAATTCACTGTATTGATGTAAAAAAATCCAAACAAGAAGACATTTCATTCAGCAAAGCAGGGGAATTACACTATAATAGAAACACTGACATAAGCCTAACTACAACAGCACAAATGTCACGTCTGTAATGAGGCAGAATTCTCTGCTGTTTTGCCAATCTCTGGAGACAGGATTCTACAATAAAACAAAATGGGGGGGGGAGCAACAAAAAATGGAAAATACACAAGAAGAAAAGCTGGTGTTGTCTTGGTTGTGTTTTGTTATTGTTTTTGTTTGTTTGTTTGTTTGTGTCTTTTCTAGGGTACATGTTTCCATTGCAAGTCAGGTTAAATGAGATCTGAAATCAGTTCAGTCTAATTAATAACTTAGTAGAAACAGATATGCACAGGGGGAAGTATCATTAACTATCAGAAAGGTATTGCAAATTACAAAAGAAGAGTGGACCACCTGTCAAGTGCTATGTGTGTTTTGCTGAAATCACTTTGGATGCTCTGTAAAAGACAAAGTTGGGAGAGAACGCAGGAAAACCACATTTAGTCTTAGCAAATTTTGAATACGTATAGAGTAGATTTTAAGGCATCTTTTAATTCTGCCTCAGTGAAGCATTTGTTGCAGCTCCTACAAAACAACTAGCCCTGTTGATTGTATGAGTCATTTGTACACTGTGACTAGCATTACAATGACTGATGCAACATGGTAAGTAAAAAAATCAAGTTCCCTTTCTCCTTCAGTCCCCCACCTCTCTCTCCAGCAGATCAATATGCTTGAAGAAAATGTCATGGACTCTATTGAAGGTAATACGTTCAGATCACCATTACATTTTCTATTCAATGAACTGAGTCTGTTTGGTCCATTTCTTTTGGAAAATTCACCTGTTTGAAAAGATTCATTTTCTTCAATGGAGTAGAACATAACAGCAGAGCAGTGGTGCCTGAAGTATATATATACCTGTGCTTCATGTGCTCTCCTTCTGCTTCATCAGGAGAGGGGGAAGTAGAGAAATTAGAGAAAAAAATGTCAGGAATGGTAAGAAAGATTCAGCCAACTCCAAAAATAAAATAAAATGAAATAAAATGAAATAAAATAAAATAAAATAAAATAAAATAAAAAAATAAAATAAAATAAAATAAAATAAAATAAAATAAAATAAAATAAAATAATTGTAGTGATGTCATGAAGTACTAGCATTATCTTCAAAAGAGACAGTGTAAACTTAGGAAAAAGCACTGAGGTTGGAATAACAAATAATTTGCACAGAATGTAAATGGTGAGGGCCAAGTTTCCAGATAGGGGCAAGAAATCTGGCAAAGAGACTGCATGTCATGCCCTGTGAGAAGCTGCAAACACTTAGGCTGTCTAAAGAAGGCCAAGGTATAACTTCGTTTCTCTCTGAAACTTTATGAGGAAGGGATGTGGAAAGTAAGATGCATGTTTCAGCCTACTGGGAACTGATGGCTGGACATGAATGGGACAAAGCTGCACCAGAGAAGGATCCAGCTGCACAATAAAAAACATTTCTTTAATATGAGAGTGATCAAACACTGGAGTTGGCTTTCTATAGAGGTGGTTGATGTACCACTGTTTTCTGTCAGTGCTTAAGATGTATTTACCCTTATTGATACACTTTAAACTTCGGTTAGTTTTGAAGTTGTCAGACAGTTGGACTTGATGATCTTTGAATATCACTTAAAACTGAATCATTCTATTTTATTGTTCTATTCTGAAATGTTGAAAGTAAGACTACATATCAAAAAGGAAATCAAGTTTTTAATTACTTGCATGGAAGAATAAAAAGTTCCACACCAACTTGAAAATATTATATAAAGAAGATATACTTGGAAGAAAACTGCCTAGAAATAGATTTTCATATACTTACTCTAGAATCTCAGATAATTACTCTCTGTTTAATACAACTGACTTAATTTTTAACTCCTGTGTATGTGCTTGGCTTCTTTTCCAATAAATCTTATGTTACTTATGTGGAAACATCAGTGATGAATTACCTAGAACTAGTACAGCTTTTTCAGTCTTTCTCTCTGCTGGAAACACCTGCTTTCACACTTGAATTTGTATGACTCCCAGCACTTTTTTACATCTCTCTCTCCTCTAAATTAAAGTGCATGTTACTAGCTAATATGGTGGGGGTTATTTATGCACAGATTGTAAGGCAATTATCCCATTTGTCTTTTTTTTCTTTTTTTTCTTTTTTTTAGTTTTAGTTTTTTCTTTCTTTTTTCATAAGCATAAGTTGTCTGAATGTTATAAACTTGACTTATTCCTTAATTCTTTCAGGATGCAGTCATGCACATTAACTCTAAAGCTTTGGCATACAGACACCTCTATTAAAGTATATATCCCCTACACCATAGGTTACAGAGACATTAGGCATCTTCATGATAATAGGGAAAATAATTAATCACCCCGCAGCCTTCTTTTCTCCAGGCTGAACAAGCCCAGATCCAGCCTGTTTTCTCAGGGGAGGTGCTCCAGCCCTCTGATCGTCTTTGTGGCCTTCCTCTAGATCCTCTCCAACAGCTCTCTCTTTCTTGTATTGGGGACTCCATACCTGGACACAGTGCTCCAGTTGGGGTCTCACAAGGGCAGAGTAAAGAGGGACAATCACCTCCCTGTCCCTGCTGGCCACCTTCTGATAGAGCCTAATATACCATTTGCTTTCTGAGCTGCAAGAGCACACTGCTGGCTTAAGTTTTTCACCCACCAGGACCCCCGGGTCCTTCTCTACAGGGCTATTCTCAAAGACTGCTCCTTCCAGTTTGTATATACTCTTGGGATTCCTCCAGCCCAAGTGCAAAACCTTTCACTTTCCTTTGTTGGATCTCATTAGATTCACCCAGGCCAACCTTTAGTTATCAGGCACTGGTGGAAAAGATAAATTTGAACAGCATTTCATAGCATTTATTCACTTATTGCTTTTAATATAGATGAAAGTATTTTACTCTTTTGGCAAAATTTTTAAAATCAATAACTTGGAATTCTACAAGCAAAAAACTTATTGGCAAAATATTAGTACTTTTTTGACAAAAACGAAGAACATAAAACAACTTGACAGCTTTCACCAGAGAAAGAGAAGAGGGTGAAGGTGAGGAAAAGGTAATAAAAAAGTAAATGTAAGGGAGTAGCAAAGAGTAAAGCTGAGGAAAAAGGTAAAGGTGAGGAAAAGGGAAAGTGTTTACATTTAACCTGTCAGGCAGCTAAGCACCACATAGCTATTCACTTTCCTCCACATCACAGTGGGATGAAGGAGAGAAATGGAAACAAATTAGAACCTGTGAATTGAGATTAAAAAAAAAAAAAAAAAATATGACAGAAAAAGAAAACTAGAAACAAAAATATAATGATTACTATACACACACACACATGCACACATGCACATACATGTTGCTCTGAAAGTAACGCTTCTCATTTATTCCCATGGAAATTGCAATGGATGTAAAGATCACACCAACACTATTTGATAGGGTAAATTCTCAGCTACAAAGCACAATTTTTCAACAAAGTCAACACTTTCACTGCACTTTTTTACCAGCAATGAACAAAAGCCTGCATGCCATGCTCATGTAAATCTGTACCTACAGACATGATTCAGTTTTGTTGTTGCCACTTCTGAAACATACCACCTACCTCCTCACTGTTTGGTCTCCAGTAACATTCAGAAAGCATCAGTGAATTTCAACAGGTACCATTTATTTATTTATTTATTTATTTATTCTGCTGATGGGAATGCAAATACACACCTTTGCTTCATATGCCTCTTTTGTCAGACTGCCCCTCAATTGCCATGTTACCATGTGTTGCACAACAATAAAATATAACTGAATACTGCTAGGAAGGTTCAACCCGTAATGCCAAACCACCGACATATACACCTGATGTTGTGGGCCTATATATTAAACTTCATGGAATCATGTGGTATGAAATAGCTCCTTGCTTAATTCAGACCAGATGTTCTGACTCCACCACATCCTGCTGCTGTGAGATAATGTTAGTAGTCCTTTCCCCAGCAAGTGATCTGACCTGGCCCCAAGCACACACCCAACATTCAGCAACAACTGAAAAGCTGGTGTTCTGTTGACACTGTCGGAGGCAAAGGGAAGTATATTTTCAGATGTTATGGCCTGAAAAAAAAAAAATAAAATAAAATAAAAATATATATATATATATATATATGTAAGGAAAAAGCACTAACCAGCTAAAAAGTGAATGCAAGGGGACATTTACTAGATAGGTTTATTTTGAGGAAAATTCATTACTGTGACTTATAGTATATGATGATAAATAATTAGAATTGACTAAATTCTCCTCTCCCATCCTAGTTCCTCTTTTTCTCTCCCATTCCTTCCTGTGCAAATAGAATATCTGTATCACAGTGTCTGGAAAATGAAGCACTTTTTATTGCAACCTGACTATTAGTCTTTTCCAGTTAAACATTAGTAAAAGTTCAGCACCAAATACTTAGGGCATACACAGAAAATACCTGAAATCATTTAGCAGTGCAAAGAGAATTCTGATGCTAATGAGGGCTAAAAATTGGATTCACAAGTCTACAGAGTACACCAAACTGAACAAAATTGTCAGCATAACATTTAAATTACTTTTTTGATAAGCTTGGCTATTTACAAATCATCAGACAATTACATCTTCCAAAAAGTATTTAACATCAATTCACTCTGCCTTTTCAACAGTGCACTTGACTAATTCCAAGTAAATTGAAAAAAATTACCTTGCAGATTGCTAGAAACTGACCAAAAACAATTGCTATATTTTCAAACTGCATATCGTTAAACTAACTCTGCTTAATAGTTTTTGATTTATTATCTTCCCTGCTTCAAGCATTAACCATTTCATAGAAAAGCAGAAATGTACTGTTTGGGTATGCTTTGTATGTTTGACATGCTAAAAGGTGTTAGTCAAGTAGATGTTTTTTTGAAGACAATCTTTATGCACATTAAGACTTTATCCAAAAGAGGAGCAGAAGTCCAATTGCGGGAATAGGCTTCTGCCTCTAAAAACAGCCTCAAACGTCTGCAAGTGCCAGGAAGTACAAAGTTCTATGTCTCTGTTTTTCAGAAAAATACCCACTGGCTCAGACACCTGAAGAAGCCTTCTGAAGGGGTGATGTTAAGTTCACAGATTGTAATATTTCAGTTTTGGTTCCTACCCTTCTCTGTGTTTTTCATTAATGAAGAAATCTTTGATCAGTTCCGTTCAGTTGCTGTATGTAGGTGTCTGATATTATTATTGCCCCAGAAACCCAGTGCTAAGGAAACAGCTCACTGCTGACCTGCAAGTCATGTAGTGCAGACACAAGACATGAGCTGTGATTTCCTGGAGTAGCATCTGGGAACAGATAGAGCAAACAATCACATCTGGAGAGGTACAAAACCTCTTCCCATGCACAGATAAATCCAGCCTTGTATAGTCAATGAGTGCCAGAGGGCTATTCTGATGACTAAATATATATGAACCCCAGGGTAAAATGAATAGGTCCAAAAATCTTATATAGCTTATATAGCAAAATACAGATACCTCTTGTCATTTTAGACACCTTGGTGGAAGCTGTCTTTCCACTGTCTTTAAGGTGGCTCTTGTCTTGCACTGTCATGTACTTGTCCTCCTTGACACTGGCTCCCCTTTTTAATATCTCAGATGAAGAGATAAAGATTCAGCAGTATAAAGGGTACTGAAATCTTGAAAGAAAAAGAAACAAATATAGTTGTAGCTTTAAAAACGAACAAATGAACAAACAAAACCGCATTTACTGAAGACTATTTCAGTTTTAGTAAAAATGTAATTAGTTTGATTTACTGTACCTATTGGGCATCAAGTTTACCTGAGCTCTGATACCTTTACTCAAATGTAGCAGTATCCTAGAGTGTTTTGCATTGAAAAGACTCAGAGGGTTCTGGTCGTTATTGTTCCTTTTTCTCCTTACTTGAAAGCCTAAAACTCCTTAAGACTCAAAATTAAATAATAAAATAAAATAAAACAAAATAAAACAAAATTAAATTAAATTAAATTAAATAACCTGTGCTTTATTCCAGGTAAAATCTGTATAGAATACTTTCAGAATACTGATCACTGCTTTTTAAAACATCAGACTTGGGATTTAGATTAAAGAAGAAGGAAAAGTGCAGTACCAAGATGTTACTCATTAGCAAGAACTAACACAAAACAGATAGTTGTTACACAGCTACACACGCTCCATTTTCTAATAGAAACAGCATGATCTTCTCTATATTTCCCCCAGTCCTTAGCATGTAAAGTTATGCCTATTTCACAAGCAGAAATAGATTTTATTTATTTGTTTTCCAGAAGCATTTTCAGGTTCTTCCTTTGCTTAGCCTTGATTAAATGTTTTCTCCCACTGCAGGACAGCAATAGTTATCTCATAGTTAGCAAGTAATGAATAACTGCTACTGGTTAATGAGTAATCATTACCTTAACTGAAGGCAATGGGAATCTGGGGTTTCTTAAAGCAAGCCCCCTTCTTGTTTGCATGCTTCAGGATAACATCCTTCTCAATTTGGCCCATAGACTTTACTTACTCCCTCCCTTATCAGCCACATAAATGCTTCTGTGGTAGCATGGGGTATTTGATAAGGCTGTGTGTCACATAGCACTCAAACTCCATAATCATCTCTGAGCCACAGGAGCTTAAAAACAGAGTGTGAAGTCATCTTTCAAGTTTGAATGCACAAGTAAGCAAAGACAGTAATTAAACTTCAATTGGTATTTTATTTTTAATTCAGCTGCAAAGAGCAGAATCTTGCATTCAAATTTAATTAAAAGCTCCCCTCAGCCCCCTCCCACATACACAGCCAGCCATCTATCAACAGGAAGCTAAATTCTCCTTTCTTATAACCCTGCTGGAATCACAACAGAGAATTTGGTCCAGCAGTTTGCAAATTGCAGATGAGAGCCCTGTCATAGAGGCAAGAGCATAACTTTAACCTGAGACGGCCTTTTACTGTTAAGAAATATCAGAGGAAACTTACCCATCTATCTACTTATTATTCAGCCTCACAGCAAATGAATTCTTTTTTTTTTTGTCCAGTGATTTTGGCCTACATTCTGCCTCTTCTGAAAGTGCAGCAAAATAGAATGTTAATAAAGTAATTTAGATCTTACCTATTTAGATCATTTAGATCTTACCTATTCTAAGGTGCTACATTTGCATGTTTTCTCCTCCAGACTGGCTTAGCTCACCACAGACAGGTTTCTAAAGGTAAGATCTCCCAGTGCAAGTCAGAGATGACACTATGAAGTGGAACTGAGAATAAATAGTGTAGCAAAACTCAAATAAAAATGTTGTTCTTCAAGTTAAAGGTGTTCTTCTATGCTGCTCTTTTGGGTGGTTTTCAGACATGTACTTCAGCTGTTTAAAGATTCTGAAAAGAATGATTTCAAACTTCCTGTCAAACCGTACTCAAACAAGAAGATGCAGACAGCTTCGCCTCAAACATTAGATGAAAAATCTCTACAGAGGGGTTCTCACTGTAAATGAGGGTGTAACAGGAGAAATCTTGGTTATCCGTGGAAAGGCACAAATATGGCATACCTTAGCCATCTGCTTTCTTTTCTGTGCTGATCCTTCTGCATCATTGGTGAATTGTTCTGAAGGCTTATTTGTTTACATGGCAAAGCCTAAAATCCCTCTTTCTCTTTCACGGTTACACATTTATCTCTCCTCTATTGAGGATTAGTATTCACTGTGCTTTCATGTTGCACCTCAACAGTGAGATACTGGTAAGAGTGCTTCAAAGAATAAATGAATACCACAAGAGCATACATCGATAGGATTTTCCAAGCAGATCCAAGAAAACATGGTCTAGAAGTTAAAGTAACAAATTTTAATTATCCAGAAGGAGTAGCCGTGCAGGCTTGTTCAGTGCAGATGTGCATTCAAGCTGTGTAAGTGCAAATAAATGGTTATTAAGATTCTGGTAATGAACTGGTTATATTTGGACCACAGGAATTCCAAGCTCTCTCTTGCCTGCAAAATGTTAAGTAAACAAATGCAATAAGCATCAGGAAGATAGGAGCTGTACAGGACATTATGTTGCAGCTATCCATCACAAGGTTACAGGTTCTATCTTCCTGCAGTCTTGTACTGTCAAAAGCAAGGTGCTAACCAGGCCAACAGTTCTACCCACTCTACTAATCCTTGGTTTCGGATATACCAATTACAGTGAGTTCAGATTAGCAACACAAATTAATTAGAGGAAGAAAGCTATTAACTTGTGCTTTAAAATTAGGTGAGTTAAGCTCCCTCTCACACACTCCCACAAACAGGTAGAGCTTAGCTAATTGATTACTGAGGAAGGCACCTGAAATCATTACTTATATTCATAGTGTACATTTTAAACTCAAGGGAAGGACTGAATCACGTTTTGTTCCTAAAGGCATTACTAAAACTAATATAAATAATGAGAGAAATGAATGGTCTAACAGTGTTGCAAAAGTTTTGGGCTAAGTCCTGCAAAGTATTTTGTCTTATTCTATTAAAAACTCGTGTGCGACCCAGGAAGTGAACCTAACCACATACAAAGCGAGCACAGATGATGATGATATTGCTGATATTTACCTACCTGCAGTGTATTTCCTGACCATTTAGCTTGCAGCACATATGGAAGGTGTAGCTCCAGTTTAGAGCTCTAATATATTTCAGACTGCTTAAATCTGCTGAACTCAATGGAGATCTCCCAAAAATGGTAAAAAAATCTTTTGCTCCTTTCTGTGGAACTGTTGCTTGTAATCCTTGCTCAGAAATAGGCATCAGGAGGGATGGCGTAACAACTATTCTTGAAAAATACCTGTAGCAGACCTGCTCATTGCCTAAACTACTAATTTAAGATTAAATGGAAAGGGGCTGAACTTAATATTTTGTTTTAATGGATGATGCGTGTTAGGAATCCATTTTCAAGAGAAGAAAAAAAGGCTAATAAGCTTGGATCCCAGCAGTGGTTACTAATTTTATTGTCTCAGTACCATTTGCAATCAATAGAGAGACATAGGCATTTTAAAAAGCATATGCTTGTGTGTGTTATTTTAGTTATCTCCAACTCACAGCATCTAAAATTACTAAAAATAATAATAATAATAATAAAGCACAACTATTAATGCAAGAGCAGTTTTCTAAGTTTACGTTCCATTGAGTTTTGATTTGTACAGCTTTCTGGCTTTAATAGTGTAGTTTTGAACAACCACAAGAAATATATTAGTAAAACATATAAGAATATTTTCATATTTAAAATACTCAATAAACAATAAATCTATGTAGTGGTCATGGTATTCTGAGAGGTTGTAGAGGATGCTGAAAGAAGCAGGTATGCAATATTTTCAGGTGCATGTCATCAAATTATTTAATCAATATCAGGCATTATTTATGGTAAATGTTGTCTTGCACTATATTTCTTTTCATGTTATTTTTATTTGTGTTATTATGTCCCAGTTATAAGCATGAGAAGTTTGTAAGTATTTTTATATGATTGCATTAAGATAATTTCATTTCTATGGTGACACTTATCATAATCTTGCTTACCTGAAAGAAAAACTGTCACTAGGTAAATATAAATAGCATTCTAATAATTGCTGTATGTTGAACAGCAAGAAAAGCATATTAGAAGTGAAACAATATTACCAGCCTAATTGAGTAGTAAAAGTAAGTTAACAGTCCAATAATGCAATATAAATTAAAATGCCATGAAATTATGATAATACAATAAGAGTCTAAATAAGATTCAGTGACAGTAATATTTCAAACAAAAGCTGCTTTAAGATAGTTCTGTTTAAAACGTGCACATACAAAACTGCATTAAAGAAACATTATTAAGGTTGCAAAGTCAAGCACTCAAAACAAGTTAGGGAATGCTCAAATTAAGTTTGCCTGTGTAACATTAATTTGGCACCCTTGTGTGGGGGCATTATGGCACGGTCTTTAATTGCATGATCACATGGTATTTTTTTCCATGGGGTGCCTGCCACCTTCAGCTAATTAAAATACACAGGAAAACTTAATTTTCACATTCTTTAATTTCTACAGGCTTGACTTCGCAATCTTAATGATGTTAGTTTAATATAGGCTTTGGTTTCATGTATGTGTGAGTGAGAGAAAGGGAAACAGAGGAAGAAAGCTGAACGGACAGGATATCTTCATGGGGTCATACATTTAAACCACATGTAAGACCATGGCAGATCTTATCAGTAAGTTGAACAGTCTGGACCCCTGAAATAAAAATACGTATCACCTCCTCCACTTTAAATTTCTTGTGTTTCTTTTCTGTATCTTCTTGGATTTCAACATCAGTGATAAAACTTAGGTATCACAGCAGAGTGGAGCATTCCACTGCCAGCCTCCCACTTGGTAGTTACAGCATGCTCATGACTGTATGCTCAGGAACAACACAGACATCAGTAAGAGCTTGTATCTGATCTTCTACCATTTCATTCTTCTGTAATATACACTAATTTATTCACATTTTATATCTATAAATTCAATTGATTATTTGTTTGTCATCATGCACATAAACTTCCTACATATAGAATCACAGAATCATAGAATTGTTCAGGCTGAAAAAGACCTTAAAGATCATCAAGTCCAACTGCAAACTAAGCATACTACCCTGCTTCTAACATCTCACTGCTAAGTCACATCACTGAGCACCATATCCAAGGGTGACGGTGACACAACTGCCTTCCTGGGAAGCATCTTCCAGTGCTTGAAATATGTACGTATTTGATGTTATAGAATAAATTTATATAAATTTATATAGTAAAAACATGCACACACACAAACCTTACATTAGAGCATCTTGATATATGCTGCACTTGAAAGGGTCCTTGACGTTCTAAGTAGGAATTCAGATGCATCCAGCATCTTGACTGGATTAGTTTAGCAATGAACATAAGCAGAAGGAAAATACACTGGAGAAGTTTAGAGAATCCGTACTCCTTGAGGATTGGTTAACATTGTGCATGAGAGAAGTAGGCAATATTAAGCCATTCTGCCAACCTCATTATGGAACTAATAGTTTTCTTCAGCTCTCTGTGCAGACTGAATGATAAAATTATTAAGCTTGGAAAATCTCTAAGATCATCTTGCGCAGCCATCAATCCATCCTGCCATGGCCACTAAACCATGTCCCTGATACACTCAATTCTCCATAAACTCACAGACACCACTTCAGTCTCCCACTGTCCGTTTCTGGACAAAATGCTTTTACCATCCTCACAGTGAAGCTACAATTTTGAGCAAAGTTGAGGTATAGGAATATATTTCATTCACACATATGCGTAACTTCATATGCAGATCATGATGCATAAATTCAAGTAAAATCAGCAAACTGTAGAACTGACTACACCAGTACTCACAGCAGCTGTAATCTGAACGTGCACTAGTTCCCCAAATATGTATTGAGGAGCTAAATGGACTTTAAAGGTTGCACTAGTCTGGTGCTAACATACTGTCATAATTTTGGCTGGGATAGAATTATTTTTCCTTGTAGAAGGTTGCATGATGATGTGCTTTGGACTTTTTATGAAAATGATAATGAGAACACAACGATGTTTTACTTGTTGCAGATCAGAGCTGCAGAGAAAGGGTGGGAAGTTTGCAGTGTTGGCATTTGTGTTCCCAAGGGATTGTTATATGTGATCATTCAAAGAAGTGCTGAATCTGAGTCTGCTAATAAGAATTAGTAAATTAAGTAATTCATTGTTTTGCTTTGCTAATTTTGATTTACAATTAAGCTGTCCTTATTTCCACCAGAATTCCTGCACTTTTATTTTTCTGATTCTCTCCCACATTCCAACTGTGGAGAGTGAATGAGCTCTTCATGATCTCTGGATGATGTTGAGCTATCTACTGGGATTAAACCACAGCACATACTTTCAGAATCTGAGCTAGTATCTCCTATATATCTGTAAAAAAAACATAAGTCATTAAATCATTAAGTCTGATTTGGGCATTTGAGGAAAAGAGAACTGTTGTGAACTACCTCGGGTACCAGGAATATGGAATATTCAGGTTGAAAATGCTTAGTTAAACAGTCCCTCAGACCTTATCAGAATATAATACGAATCACAAAGTGACTTAACACACTTTTCATCTATCCAGACAAATTCACGGTAAGTAAAGCTGTTTTCAAAAGATAAAAAAAATAAAAAAGATCAAGTGAATCAAACTGATTTGTTTCACTTCTCAAATGTCTTTTTGCATCCTTTTCCTCTTATTTTTTAAACAGGTGATGAATGCCTGTTCCTGCATCAGCAAGGTTCATGTCACTTGGTACAGAGTAAGAGATCTGTTGTCTTACTTCAGTAACCAATTCCTTTCTTCATCTGGAAATAACTATATCTTTTGGGATGATAGATGAAATTGTATACCACCTTGCCACCACATTTCCCATATTTTAATGCTCTGTGCAGAGCTGGGCTGTGTACGTTGTATGTTTTATTTCTGTTGGATGACTGGAAAAGGTTTTCAGAATGTGGTTTCTGAACGATAAAGACTGGTACCTCAAGTTCTGCCTGCATTCTTTCCACATCCTTTATATCACAGTATCACAGTATCACAGTTTATATAAATTTTTTTCTAGGTTACTAATTAGATCTGAATTTAGCAGTGCATTTTTTTTCATAGCACATATATATGCATGCTAGCCAAAGAACTGTGGCAAAGGTTTTGTAAAGACTGCTCAGTAGCCACTATTTGATTATATCACTAGATTTTCTAATTTCTGTGAATGCTTTAAAAATATGGCTTTATATAGTGAAAAGCCAAATAGTGGTTAACAATTAATACTTGGCCCTTAGATATAAACTGTAATTCTTGCCATGGAGGAATTCCTACAGACTAGATGTTCTGATCCTCCTCATGAGGAACAATAGGGTTTTTTTAAATTATTATTTTATTCTTTGTTTAAATTTTATTTTCATGACAAAACAAAACAAACAAAAACAAACAAACAAACAAAATCTCAGCTCTACTCAGAGACAAACCAACATTAAGAAATCTGTTTCCTGTGTTTGAGCTACATCCTATAATTCAGAAAATAACTGTGGTGACAAACTTCATGTGTTTCATTTTTATTTTGGTATGTGCAAAATGGGACACTTCTAAAGGAGGAGCTATTATTTTAGGAATTAGTCTTCAAATGTAAAGCAAGAGAAGGAAATCAATAGAGAAAATCTGTACCCAGATGTGACGTTTACTCTTCACAATATGGTTAATGACAAAGTTCTACTTCCTGAGTAATTTTTGCTTGCCATCAGCTAAAGTGTATAGGAAAGGGAAAGATGTTTTTCTTTATTTATTGTACATTAAAATCTCCTGTTTTTTTAAATTTTATTATTATTATTATTATTATTATTATTATTATTATTTTACGGCCATCATGTCCTTCAGTTATAAGGCTGGCTCCTTTGATCATTTAACTTTTCCTACCTTGCTTCCAGATATTATGTGACTTTTAGTGATTAAACGTGTTAAGAAAATTAGAACAATTCCTGGAAAATTCTGGTTATGTTACATGGTAGAAAATAATAGTGTTCTTGCGAAGATAGAAGTCCCAAATTTATTCAGATCCAAACAATCTGCATTATTGTCATTATTACACTACTATGCCAGACATTACAACTGAATTTTTGCAGAAATATCCTGCTTTATAAGAAACTCTGTACAAGACATATTATTCCTTAATAAGAAAAGAGAGTATCTAAGAGATAATCTACATATAAAGAATTTTTCAAGACTGCTGCTTCAGCCAGGGGGAAAGGAAAAAATAAAAAAATAAAAAAGAAAGAAGAAAAAGAAGCAGATTTTTTTATTATTTTATTTTTTTTTTTCATTTTGAGATTATGAGACCAACTAAATTATAAAAAGATAAGAAAACTTGTTTGAAAAGTAGTAATACTTTTGCTAGATTGGCACTTTAAAAAAGGAGTTGCAACAGATAATTAAGACATATTGGTGAAAGATAAAATTGTATAATGCCAAGTCCTTTGATGGTGTGAGGAATTTCCTTGTTTCACAGACATGAAACAGAACTGAAATAAACATTTTTCATATCTGTGAAGAACAAACATATCCTCCCTGGTATGAGTGCAGCTCTCAGGCAGATCTATATCTGACGAAGGGAAGAACTGACCAGAAAAATATTATGTCATTGTGCTCAGTTATTGCCTGGAATATGAAAAGTGTGAATCACAGAATTATAGAATGCCTTGGGTTAGAAGGAACCTTTAAGATCATCTAGTTTAACACCCCGTGCCATAGGCCTGGACTTCTCTTACTTGACCAGGTTGCTTGAAACCCCATCCATCCTGGCCTTGAATACCTCCAGGGAAGGGGCATTCACAGCCTTGCTGGGCAACTTTTTCCAGTGTCTCATCATCCTCACAGTAAAGATATTTTTCCTAATATCTAGCCTAAATATACTCTCTACCAGTTTAAAGTCATTCCCCTCATCCTGTCATGCTCTTCTTAAAAGAGAGAAGCGGAGAAGAGAGGTACAATCATCTCCCACTGCCTGCTGGTCACACTTCTCTTGTTGCAGCCCACAATACAGCTGCACTTCTGGGCTGCAAGCACACATTGCCAGCTCACGTTGTTTCTTTCATAAACTGACACTCCCAAATTCTCCTCAGCTACTTGTCCAATTTGTAGCTGTGATTGCCTAGACCCAGGTGCAGGACTTTGTACTTGGCCTGCTTGAACTACATGAGGCTGGCATAAGCCCAGCTCTTATGCCTGTCCAGGTCCCTCTGGATAGCATCCGTTCTCTCTAGTTTGTCAACTGCACTGCTCAGTTTGGTATCATATGAAAACTTGCTGGCAGTGCACTCAATCCCAATGCCCATGTCACATGCAAAGATATTAAACAGCATCTGTCCCAGCAGTGATCCCCTAGGAATGCCTCTTGTGATCAGTCTACACTTGGATACTGACACATTTGATTGACAACAACTCTGAGTGTGACCATCCAGACAATTCCATACCCAGCAAGAGGTCCATGCATCAAATCCATTCTCCAATTTGGTCACCAGGATGTTGTAGAGTCTGAGGCATGGATTCTGATGCATGAATGATCCAAATTGGTTATTGCAAGTTCTAACATCCCTTCTATAGATTTCCAAGTTTCTTCTTGTAGCTTTCCCATCCCCCCTTTACATATCAACAAAACATTCCACTTTAACCATGTATGCAGGTACTTATCCAGTCAGAGTCAGACATACACTCTTCCTCCAATCAAGGTTGTTGTTATGCGGTGACTATGCAGCTTGTTTGACTATGTTTTTCTCTTCTGGAGATGTCCTTTGTTCTCAGCACTCCTCTCTCATGCTGTTTATCTTGCTCCACAGCTAGTGCTCTGAATAGCTTTTCTTGAATCCCACCCCCAGCATGTCATGCAAGACAGTATCGAATGCTTTGCACAAGTTCAGGCAGATAGCATCAGTTACTTTTCCTTTTTCCACTGACATTAACTCCATCATAAAAGGCCCCACTGTTTGTCAGCTCTGACTTGACTTTGGTGAAATCACATTGATGACGACCAATCACCTGATCTTTATTTACCATGTGCCTTAGTAGGGCCTTCAAGAGGATCTGCTCCACAGTTTTGCCAGGCACAGGAGTGAGAATGACAGGACTAAAGTTCCCTGAATCCTTTTATTTCCCTTTTTGAAAATGAGGGTTATGTTTCCCCTTTTCTGATTAGTGGGAACTTCAATAGACTACCACAGTTTTTCAAATATGAAGGATAGCAGCTTGGCAACTTCATCTACTAGTTCCCTCAGAACCCATGGATGGATCTTATCAGGTCCCATGGACTTGAGCACCTTCAGCTTCTTTAGATGGTCTTGAACCTGATCTTCACTTACAACAGGTAGATTTTCCTCTTCCCAGTTCTTATTTCTGCTTTCTGCAGCTTCAGTGGTGCAGTTAAAGCCCTTACTGGTGAAGACTGAGGCAAAGAAGTCACTGAGCACCTCAGCTTTCTCTGTATCCCTAATGACAAGTTTTCTTCAACAGAGGGCCCAAATCTTCCCCAAATCTTCTTTTATCATAGAATCATAGAATTACTCAGGTTGGAAAAAACCTTAAAGATCATCAAGTCCAACTGCATAGTACCCTAACAACCCTCTGCTAAATCATATCTTTAAACACATCCAGGGATGATGACTCAACCACCTCCCTGGGGAGCCTAGTCCAGTGTTTAACTACCCTTTTTGTAAAGAAGTTTTTCCTAACGTCCAACTTGAGGCCATTTCCCCTCATCCTGTCACCTGTCACCAGAGAGAAGAGGCTTGCCACGCTCTCATTGTAAGCACCTTTCAGATACTGGAAGAGAGCAATAAGCCTCCTTTTCCCCAAACTAAACAGACCCAGCTCCCTCAGCCTCTCCTCATAAGGCTGATTTTCCAAGCCCTTCACAAGCCTCGTTGCCATTCTCTGCACCTGCTTCAGTACCTCCATGTTCTTTTCGTAGTGAGGTGCCCAAAACTGAACAAAGTACTCAAGGTGACAAAGCAGAGTACAGGGGCAGGATGACTTTCCTAGTCCTGCTCACCACACCATTCCTGATACAAGTCAGGTTGTCACTGGCCTTCTTGGCCACCTGATATCATTACTGATAGACATTATCACTGATATCTATGTAGATTTTTTCTTGTTCCCCATTATGTCCCTGGATAGATATAATTCTCTCTGATTTCTGGCTTTCCTAATCTGATCCCCAGCTGTTAGGACAACCTCTTGTAGTCCTCTCAAGTAATCCCATCCTGCGTTCTTTTTTCTCCTAAGTCCAGGAGCTCCTTGTTGATCCATAAAGGCCTCCTGGCATCCTCACCTGCCTTATTGCTTCTTGGGATGTACTGCTTCTGGGCTTGGAAGTGATGGTTCTTGAACACCGACCCTTGGTTCTTGGGCCTCTCTTCCCTCCAGGGTTTTCTCCCTTGTCATTCTGTCATGCAGTTCCATGAAGAGTTTAAACTCTGCTCTCCTGAAGTCCAGAGTAGCAATCTTTCTCTGCATCATCTTTAATACCCTAGGTACCTTGACCTCCAAAATTTCATGGTTCCTGCAGCCAAGACTGCTTTTGAGTTTCATGTTACCCACCAGCCCCTCCTTGCTGATGAAGAAAAGGTCCAACATAGCACCTCTTCTCATAGCACAGGTCAAGAAGTGTGCAAATGAGATCGTATGAAATATAATTTGCCTAACATTGCAGATGTCTAGACAAAAAATTCACTGATGGCTTTACTTAGCCTCATTGATATGATACACAGGGCTTATCAGGCCAACAATCTCACTTAAGGATTGTGCACAGCAGTACTAGCTCTCTATGAAGAAGTAGAACATTTTTATTAACTTTCACTAAGTTTCATTAAGTTTCATTAAGTGCTTTTACAGAAGAAAACACTCTTGAGTTTTTGTGTTTAAAACTCTCCTAAGATGAGGACATTATCTTGTTCTATACCAAACTCAGTAGAATGAGAGTCTCATGACAAATATACTTATCCTGAAAGAAAGTAGCATGTAAGTGATTGTAACACAGAATTTATATTCATTCTGTTTGTATCTGTTCCAGTGTTGGAGCAACAGATGAAACTATGACAATATTTTGAAACATTTCAAAATTATATATATATTTTTTTCTAATGGACAAAAAATTATTTGAGTGAAGTCATTTTTGTTGAGATTTGCAGGATGGATGTCTTACTTAACTACAAGTTAATTGAGTTTTATAAATCACCTGTGTTTGGGAACAACAGATCAAAATATATCAAGGAATGTAAAATTCTGTAAAGGATAACTATTAATCAAAACCAAAATTGTCATGAACTTTCCAATGATTAAAATCGTAGAAATATAGAATTTTCTGTGTTGAGAAGGTTCACTAGATTCAACTCCTGGCTCCACAAAGGACCACCCAAAAATCAGACGTTTTACCTGTGAGCATTGTCCAGATACTTCTTAAACTCTGAGAAGCACAGCACCATGATCACTTTTTGGAGGAGGGGGATTGGGGGTGGGGGGGCAGTTCCAGTGCCTGACCATTATTACTTACAGAGCAGCTGAGATCAAAGTGCTCTGAAAGTGATGTCTCCTATTTATTTCCATGGAAACTTCAGTAACTATGAAGAATGCAATAACCCAGTTTAGCAAATCCTCAGCTACAAAACACCACTCTTCTAGGGAGTCGCTACTATTGGCTATATATTTTTGTTGGCAATGAAACAGAGCCTGCATGCTGTGCTTGTAAAATCTGCATGTCAGTCCAGAATTTGGCTCGTCTTTCACATGGCTGCAGCCAGTGTCGAAACACACCACCCACTACCTCATTGTGCTGACCTCCACTGTTTGGACTCCATAAACATTTAGTAAGTATCAGTGAATGTCAGTGGGTGTCATTTTTGCTTCACAGACAAATTCAGTTACAAAGACTTGCTTCAGATGCATTTCCATGACAGGCATCACCTTGTCATACTGTCCCTCTGCCGCAGTATGTCATATGGAAATAAAATATAATGGAAATGTAACACACCAACTTCTCTTACATTGTGAGCCAGCATAATAAAATAGGAGGCATTACTTTCAGAGCAGCCCTCATGATTTTTTTTACTTTGAAATGAGTTTGTTTGGAAAAGCATGAAAACACAAATCCAGATGACCCAAGAACTTGCAGATGATCGTTTTTCATTGCTATTTTTAATAAGTCATACTAATAAGATATTTTACTTGTTTCACACCAGAATAACGTTTTCATATTTTATAATCATAGTTATCTACATTTTTTCACTCTCATTTGTGCTCTAATAACAATAGTACTATTCACAGCAAAATTTGACCTATTTTAAATAACTCAAATTTGCATCACCTTAATTAAAGATATTGTAGGTCTCTTTAATTACATTTATGCAGAATATATAAACAGCATCATGGACTGTATTTTGTCATGAAAAGACTGTGACATGGCACCTGGTGCCAAATTCCCTGAGATAAGACTGATAACAGAGATATTCCTCTACTGCCAATCACAGGCAAGAATCATTATCTTGCCTTTCCTTAATATTATTATTTTTTATTATTTTTAACAGGGAGATGCAATAGTGGATCCATTCCTCACCAGAGCAAATGAACTGGTTGGTGATATCAGGGCCAGAGGCTGCCTGAGCTGTAGTGACCATGCTATGGTTGAGTTCATGATCCAGAGGAATGTGAGACAGGTAAAGAATAAAATTAGGATGCTAGCTTTTAGGAAAGCTAAATTCCAGCTCTTCTGGGAGTCAGTTAACAAAACACACTGGGAAATTGTCCTTATGGGTAAGGGTGAAGATCAGAGCTGGAAGATCCTTAAGGAAGCTTTCCTTAGGGTGCAAGAGCTTTTCCATGTGTAGAACATCAGGAAAGGAATGCAAGAGACTGGTGTGGCTGAACCAAGACTTACTGATCAAACTGAATATCAAGAAGGAAATGTACAGGAAGTAGAAACAGGGACAGGTACTGTGGGAAGAGTATAAGGAAGCTACTAGTCTGTGTAAGGATAGGGTCAGGCAAGCCAAAGTTCAGCTTGAACTAAATTTGGCTAGGGGTGTCTAAAAGAACAAAAAAGGCTTCCCCGGGTACCTCAACCAAAATAGGTAAGCATTCTCCCTCTAAAGAGTGGCACAGACAAGCCGGTAACAACAAAGAGAAGTCTAAGGTACTGAAGAACATTTTTTGCCTCAGTCTTCTATGTTAACTGCTCACCACAAAGCCTTCAAATGTTTGATTGGGTAGAAGAGGATTGGGTAAGCAGCACGCCTCCCACCATAAGTGAAAATCAAATTCATGACCACTTGAGAAACATGAACATCCACAAGCCTATGGGTCTCGATGAAATGCATCCCAGAGTCCTGAGGAAACTGACTAATGTAGTTGCCAAGGCACTCTCAGTAATATTTGAAGAGCTGTTGGGAAATACCTATTATTCTATTATTCAAGTATGTGCTAGCTTTGCTTTACTACAATTTGGCTGCATGAACTAGAAGTCTGACCCACTGAGACGCAGTTGTTAAAAGGCATATGGTGACACTTTCCAACTCCCACAAGAGGCATGACTTGCAATGAGCATTTCTGTGTAACAGCAAAAGATAAAAGTAACATATTCTTGCTAGTAATTGAATGAATTAAGCATGAATGTGAGAAGAATTCATGTTGTGTTCTAATCCTCCTGCAACAGGTAAAGGTAGTGAAGACAATACCCAGCTTCAGAAAATATGCAGGCTGTTACAATCATCAATATGTTTCCATGTAGAATGGGCCCTTAAAACAGCTCCTTAACCTTTAAAATAATGCCAATAATAAAACATAAACTAAATATTGGTCTCCTGCTAAGTGCAGTCTCTCTGAAAACCTTGCTAATTCAAGGTCATTAAAATAGATTCTCCTAAAGACTTAATTCTGTCAAACACCAAAAACATTGATATATATAGCAGGATTTAATTATCATTGTTCTATATCTCAAAGTGTGAGGGTTTTTTTCTAAGTAATAATTGCCTAAGTTTGTCTTCAAAAGGCATTTTAATAGTGCTAATACTAGTAAATATTGCTCATTTTGGTACTGATGTGCTGTTTTAATAGTTCCCATGGTTTCTAAAAGTCATTTCTTATTGTTTTACTCTAGAAAGATCTCACTTTAATTATGTCATAATTGTTTGTAAGCCATAGAATCTTAATTAATGCCAATGGCTTAAAGGCACACGCTGAGATCAGACTTTATGCTTGTGTTTGTTTTCTAGGCTCTTCCTTCTGTAGCAAAAATCTCAGCATGAGTTCCTAACAATTGCTTATTTCAAAATATTTGACTATTCTCTTTTTCCTATTTTTTTAATAATAATATATTAATATTTTGTAGCATTTTTTTGTCTTTATTCTTCAATGCTTTTTTCTTTTCCTTAGCTTTTAATCCTCATTTCAGTAGATGACTATCAATGAGATTCTAGACACAAGCCAATATCTACTTCAAAACCACAAGTAAGTGTAAAATTAAAACCAGTCTGAAATTATGTTTCTATATTTGTTTTTTTATGCCCATGCTGTGAAATCACTTACATCAATACTACAGTTAATAGTAGAAGTAGTAGAAATAATAGTTTCTACCTTATGTTTAGAATTTGAAGGTCTCAGGGAATTCTTAACCCAAATGTTTTGGCCATGACTTTTACATGCAAGCAAAAATATGGAAAGATATTTCAGAAACAAAAAAAATCTTCCAAAATTTCTGCTAGAAGATAAATGATCCTTCCTGTCTATGTGAATCAAAGGAAAAGAGAAAGAGAATAGATAAGGCAAATTCCAACTGGATTATTATTATTATTATTATTATTTTTAAATTATTTTCATTGCAGTAGTAACTTGAAGTATTAAATCCAGATCCTCATGTAAAACGTCCTGCTAGAATGCAAAGCTGATAGAGAGAACATTACCAATTTACAGGACAAAAAGAATAGATACACAAAGAAAACTAAACACCATTTTCAAAGACAAGCACACATGAAAGTGTCAGTGATATTTTTTTTCTTAAAATATCTGTGCATGTTACTTATCTGAGTATATTTTGTGTCATTAACGTGCACCTCAATCTCTAGCCATAACAAAATCAATATAATTTAGCATAAAATTGGTATTCACTGCTGTTTTTTTCTACTTTTTCTTAAAATTTATTTATTTCCCCCACCCCCCCAAGTCTGGAGTAGTTTTCCTTCACTTGTACTTGGCACTTCTTTCCTCATGGAAATGCATTTCAGCAAAATTTATATCATATCAATTTTTTTTTTTTTCTTCCTTTTTAATGCAGAAAATAAACATGAATTATTTAATTTAATAGTGGAAAAAACAAACAAACAAACAAACAAACAAAAGAAGTAAATAATCCTAATTTTCTTTCAGAGCTCATTTATCAGGTATAGAGTAAAAGCTGTTTTCTCTTGAAGTTTCCAAATCAGGAGTTGTAGAGCATATTTCTTGAAAGCCGCTTGTGTCAAAATTAATGAGAAACTTAGGTTTGGAACTAAGGCAGTATGAGACTTATTGTCCTTTACTTTGAAAAGCTTGAAAGTCATACTGATAATCCATATTGAAATTGGTCTCTCCTTTCCACTATCCATCTCGCTGAACCTTCTACTGTTCACCATTTTTTTCTAAACTTTGTAATACTCAGGTTTGGGAATTAATAAAGATCTGTTATATGCTAGTTCAGTGATTATGATTCAAATGAAATTCTGTTAAGCCCTACAAAGATGCTTTATTATTATTATTATCATGAACATTATCATTCTTCTTCTTCTTATTATTATTATTTTCTTTTTTCTTTGGGTGCCTAAACATGCAAATGTTGGCCTTGTTAGAGAATGCAGATTGGAATGAATCCTTAAAATCACAGCATATCGTTCCATTCATTCAGCCATGAGTAAACTTCTATTTGTCTTTCACATGTGCAAACACATAATCGTTTTTGATGGAAAAGGGGAAATGCTCAACTGTTCTAGCTGCTCCATTAACTAAATCACTTCAGAATCCTTTCTCACTGATGCCTAATTCATGAAAATCTTACTCTGCTAAGTACTGTGTAAGAAGGACTGAGGTTTTCCTAGTCATGAAATAGCAGAAAGAATTAATGATATGAATGATTCCTCAGTAAATTCAGAAGACTTGGAAACTGAGGGCTATTTTCTAATAAATTAATCATCTATGAATTCTCTGTGGAGAATTAATCATCTATGAAGAAGTAGGAAAAAAGGATAGAGATGATTGGAACAAAACCAAAAGATCTTGAAACTCCCTGCCAAGGGAAAGATCTTAAAAAAATTTGTAAAAACTCATTTCAAAAGTATTTTGACTGAAATATTTATTATTTCATGCAAAATTACAAAGATCCAACATGAAAAGCCATTTCAGAATAAAACTGAAGTGTACTTCATTGAAAGTATGTCAAAATGTGATTTATGGTACTGAAGGCATTTAAAATGAAACGATAAATTTAAGAAAAGTGTGTTGGCAAAAGTGAAAAAGAGCTGAAAACGCTCAATGTCTTGCAACAACAGACACTTGGTACTAATCAGGTGTCAAGACTTTATCACATGGCCAATCCAAGACTCAGAAGTAGTTTCTAAAGTTTTATATTACCATCTTTAACCCTAGTTGGCTGCAAATATCTATTTTGGATTGCTAATTGTTAATACCAATAATCTATAAAGCTGTAACCTTCTGCTTTTTTATTTTTTTTCTTTATTTTTCCCCCCACATCTCCAGATGATACAAACTGGTGGAGTGGTTGACTCCATTAATAACTACTGCATGAAGTTCAACAATAGAAATGCCAAGTCCTGTAGCTGGTGAGGAACGGCCTTGGGCAGAAGTACATGCTGAATGCTACCCACCTGGAAACCACCTATGTAGAAAAAGATCTCTGTGTCTTGGTGGATGCTTAGTTAAACTTGAGCCAATAGAGTGTACTTGCTGCTAGGAAAGCTGAAGATATGTTTAGCTGCTTTAGGCACTGTACGGTCTCCATGTCAACAGAGGTGATCCTTCCACTCTAATCTGTATTGACAAGCCACACTTGGAAGTACTGCATCTGGTTTGGAGCTCCTCAGGGCACTATGGACATAGAAAGAGACTGACATAGGGCTACCAAGATGATTAAGGTGCTGATCTTATGAGGCTGGGACAGATCAGCCTGGAGGAAAAGAGGTTCAGGAGGTATCTTATTAATAGTTACAAATATTTGAAGGGAGAGTGCAAAGCAAATGGATCAAGGTTATTTCCAGTCATGGGAGGGAGAACAGGCAATGTGCACAAACTAAAATACTGGAGATTCTGTGTGACCGTCCAGAAGCATGTCTGTGCTGTGTGGCTGAGCACTGGCACAGATTGCCTGGAGATGTTGTGGAGTCTTCCACCTTGGATATCTTGAAAAGCCATCTGTACATGGTCCTGGGCAACCTCAGCCATTCTGTGATTCTGTGATCTTGTGAAAGATTTATTATATAATATATATTAACAAACTAACAAATAAATAATCTTGAAAACAGTTGATCTGTGGAGATTTGCTCTCTGCATGAAACTTGCGAAATAATGTCAGGGACATAGAATAACAATAAGCCAGGTGTTATGGAGGTCTTCCCCAATAAAACTGAACTTCTGGCAGATCTTAGTTTCTTTTTACATTTAGCGTTTTGGAATAATTTGTTTTCTTTTCTGCTTTCCTCTGTTTTCAGTTAGTTAAAATCACTACAGGCAGAAATTGTAGGGTGAAACTTCGCAGCGTAGGTTAGGAATATGTATAGCAAGGGGTATTCAAATCTATAATCCTCTAAATAGCCAGTAGACAAGAGGCCAGAAGCAAATAGGGCCTTTACAAAACAAAGAGATTCTTCCAGGATCAGGGCATTATGCAGTACCCTTTGTGTCCCCAGTGCCAACCTCTGCTGAAAGCAGAGTTGATATATATCCCAGTAAAACCTTAAGGTGGTTTCTGTTGGGATCCTGACAAGTCCTTCTCCTTTACCACAATAACAAACAAACAAACAAACAAAAAACTACTGTTGCTTATAGATAGTTGCTTGAAAATGCAATCATTCAACACTGATGTTAAAAATAAAGCATTTTGAAAGGAATGTTAGCAGGAGGTATCCACCTTTCAAGGAGGGGAAATGTTTAGAAATGAAGATGTCTTAATTCAGGCAAATTTTGCTTCTTTTTAATAATGTCATGCCTTACAGTATGATTAAGAAATGATGTTCTGACTGTGATATGAGTTATCTCTAAGTAGAAAGAGACAGGACACCAGAGTACTAGAGAAAATGGGATTTGTAACCTCTGGTTTACTACAGACACTTTTCCAATACAACTTTAAGAGATTTCATGATAATTTACAAATAAATAAACTTTTTGTGGAAATATCTAATTTGCAGTAGTTTCTGACAAGAGATTTTAGAGATTTTAGCTATTTCATCTAATAGTCCTCTAAAAACAAACAATAACAACAAGAAAACTATTCCTGTATAGTATAAATGTGATGTGCACTAATCCTGTCCTTTTCATGGAATCTTCTAAGTATTTTGGGATCAAGCATGGGACCAGCAGTAATTATTTCAGTGTGAGTGTGTAATTGTTTGACGTATACATAAAATGCCTTTCTTTGTATGGACCTTCTCCACAAAGTTCCTTCTAATTCAAGTGAAGTTCTCTTGTCACTGGCCAACTTCATGGGAAACTATTTCAGAGATGCTGTGAGCTTCCCTGCAGCCAACACCCTGAAAATTTTCCGAGGGGATCTGAGAACAATGCACTCATTAAAGAAATGTAAAAATATTTTCAGGAATATTTATTCAGTGTCACACAATGGCGGAGACATGGAAATATTTTTTCTCTTGTAGCTTATATTAGCTATAACACTTATTAAAGGGGGGTGGAGGGAAAATGAAAATGAGGATCTGAGTTATTTTCTCAGCTTACACAAATTTCTGCAGCTTTACCGATTTTCCTATTGCTTCCAACTCTGTTTGATGGGAAGAAATCACACATCTTTCTGGCTTCACCAAATATTTTTTTCCATTTCATCTTTCATTCTCCAGGGCAATGATTATCAGATGTTGGGTGACTTTTTGCCTCAAGCAAATTCACAAATTTGTACAGTTTTTCTTCAGGGCAAAGGTAGAATGCAATCATATGTGCCACCAAAACAAACAAACAAACAAACAAACATATAAAACAAAAACAAAAACAAAAAAAAACTATTTTTCACAGAGCTTTTTTTTTGGACAGAATACTGGTTGAGATAGTTCTGTTTACATGTATACATCTCCATCTGAGCTACTTTCCAAGATTCCCTTATACTCAGTGGATATAAGTGGGAGCTTTTCAGACAATACTCATCCTGGACTCATATCTGAGATAGTGGTATATTCTTCAGATCTCTTCAAAGAAGGAGCTATGGTTTGACGGAGACATTGATAGTATCATAGAATCACAGAATCACCGATGTTGGAAAAGACCTAAAAGATCATCCAGTACAACCGTTCACCTATGACCAACAGTTCCACTAAAACATGTCTCTCAACACAGCATCCAATCATTCCTTGAACATCCCCAGGGTCGGTGACTCCACCACCTCCCTGGGCAGTCCATTCCAGTGCCTGACCACCCTTTCTGAGAAGTAATATTTCCTAATGTCCAGCCTCAGTCTCCCATGCTGCAGCTTGAAACCATTGCCTCTGGTCCTATCACTAATGACACAAGAGGCCGACCCCCAGCTCACTACAACCTCCTTTCAGAAAGTTATAGAGCAATGAGTTCTCCCCTGAGCCTCCTCTTCTCCAGGCTGAACACTCCCAGCTCCTTCAGCCTCTCCTCATAAGGCCTGTGCTCCAGAACCCTCAACAGCTTTGTTGTCCTCCTCTGAACATGTTCCAGGGCCTCAATGTCTTTCTTGCAGTGAGGGGCCAAAAACTGGACACAGTACTCGAGGTGCGGCCTCACCAGAGCTGAGTACAGGGGGACAATCACCTCTCTGCTCCTGCTGGCAACACTGTTTCTGATGCAAGCCAGGATGCCCTTGGCCTTCTTGGCCATCTGGGCACACTGTCAGCTCATGGTTCAGCCGAGCATCAATCAGTACCCCCAGGTCCATTTCCTCTACACAGTCTTCCGGCCACTCTGCCCCAAGCCTGTATTGCTGCCTGGGGTTGTTGTCTCATTCATGTATCTAGTACCCTGTGGTCCTGTTTTTGTCCATATCACGATTTCATGGAGCAAGATGTTTGGTGCTTAAGTGCAGCGCTTGGTGGACTTCCTGAGCCCTGTGCTTCTTGCAGTCTCACATGAGTTTCAGCTTTCCAAGAAAAAGATACACTGAGAAGAGATGGTACTATCCTCAGAAGTCTCCAGTAGTCAGCATGTGATTTTCAGTTCTGGGAAATGGGAGAAATATTTCTACCCTTGTGAGTGGCCAGCAGTGAGGGCCTGCTGTTTAGGACTCAGGCTCTCCCTCTCTCCTCCCATTTCCTATTTATTTATTATTCCTAATCATTCTATATTACTTCACAGTCATTTTAATAAAATAGTTTTCTTATCTCGAGTTATCGAGTTATCTTTTTTATTTTTATTTTATTTTTTATTTTTTTTTCCCCTTCTCCTGAGAGGAGGGATGGGTGTCATGTGATTAATGCTTCAAACCTCAACACTTATGTACTTAAAGCCAGATCAAGTTTGTCACCAATTAATTAAATCAGTTACATTTAAAATTCCACTGTGGGATACTTTCACTGAGGTAAATTGTCTGTAGAGTTCAGTTACTTGTCTGTCATCCCATTGTTCTCCTCTTTCACCTGTGTGCCTCCAAAAAGAAGCAGTGCTGGGGAGCCCATCAGCCTTTCTATATGTGTTACCTGGTGTGACGTACATCATCTCTATCACTGGAGCAAGAACTACACTGCCACAACATCACAGCCTGGCCCGTATCTTAAGAGAAATAGGTTTAATTCACACTTCAGATTGTTGTATTTATATATAATTACCCTGAATTGCACTGTGTATTTTAGAGTATAGTTCAGTAACTCTCAAGATTCTATCCTAGAATTTTGATTATAACAGACTGAAGTTAGATTTCTAGTTACAGGGAAAGAATAACAAGGAAAGTAGGAAAACTAACAAACATTTAAATAAAGCAGCATCTAATTTATCATAGAGTTTCTGTTCATTCATAATGGGTGACTAGAGGCAACAACATAGTGCACTGTTTTTAAACTGCCAGTAACCTGCAGGTTTTTTGTTTTGTTTTTTCCATTATTATTATTATCATCATCATCATCAACAACAACAGCAGCTTAACATCACTTTCATCTCATTGCTCTGTTTACACACAGGGCTATAAAACTTTACCTCTGCAGCCTGCCTTAAAAACATAAATAAAAACAAAATCTAATTTACATTTATTTTATTTTATTTTATTTTATTTTATTTTATTTTATTTTATTTTATTTTATTTTATTTTATTTTATTTTCCAACAGGTTTTCTTGACAGACAGCTGCCCACAGCTCAGTGGTTGCTCTGTTCAGTGTACTTTAATTTTGAGCTTTCAAGTTTTTCTGCAACCCATTCAAAAGTAAATTCTCAGGGAAAATTGAGCTCTGTCATGGATGGATTAGTACTATAATAGTTGGTCACATATCTTGCATGAAACCTTTCAAAAGCAAGGCAAATGAGAAGGAAATGAAATTCATTTCATACTTCTTCAAGCACACTAAAAGACTTTCTCTCCAAGTAATCTGTGAAGTACCACTAGTTTATTGGAGGTTCACATAACTACCATTACATTATACCTTGTCACAATCTCATATATTGGGTGACTGCTTTTTCTGAACTGATGGCACCCACAGACTGTGCTCCACACACACTGAGAAGAGAATGCCGTTTCTTAGATCAAAATGTATTGGTCCAGGGAATGGCATAAATAAAAGAACTTGAAGCAAATTGGGACATTATGAGTCATAGGTCAATGAAATCTGAAAGGGAGATAAATTGAGGAGACATCACATTTGCTCTGTGATGAACTGATAAGCTAAAAGAGAAGAGGAGGGAGAGTGGAAAGGAATGAGTAAGACAGAGAAAGCATAATAAAGTTTTTTTTTGTTTTTTTTTTTTTTTCCAGACAGCTAACATAGAGAAGCTACCGCCATTTCCCCTTATACAGGGAGAAGAGGTTATATTGCTTTTAGCAACACAGTTGGCTTCTTTGTCATTTGCAATGAAGGCAGCACTTCATCCATGTGGCACATGTCTCTGTATGTCTACATATGTCTTCAGGAGTATATTATGTATCTTTTATTTCTTCTTAAGGTAAGATAAACACATTTCTGCATTATTTTTGATGCTTACTTGGTTCACTCTTTCTAATGAAAATTACTTTCAGGCCAGGGAAAAAATACCTGAAGCACTGTTTGATGTTCATGCATTGAAAATGTTTTAAAAAATTTAAGTAGAATTACAGCTTGTGTTTCAATGAGAATGGAGTAAAGAATCATAAAATCATAGAATCATTTAAAGTTGGAAAAGACCACTACAGTTATAGAGTCCAACTGTCAGCCCATCACTACAGTGTCCACTAAATCATGTCACTTGCTGCCTCACCTCTGTGTTTCTTGAAACACAGTCTAGGGATGGGGACTCAATCATCTCCTTGGACAATCTGTTCCAATACCTCTTAATTTTCTGAATTCCTAATATTCAACCTGAAACTTCCCTTGTGTGACTTAAATCTATTATAGACCAAAGGAACTGGACTTTTTCAGCCTGGAAAGGAGAAGGATGTAGGGACATCTCATTGTGGCCTTCCAGTTTTTAAAGGGAGTTAGTAAACATGCAGGAAATCAACTTTTTTTATATGTGTAGATAGTGATAGGATAAGGAACAATGGTTTTAAACCAAAGGAAGGGAGATTTAGGTTAGATATCAAGAGGAAGTTTATCACTGAGAGGTGATGACGTGCTGGAACAGGTTAGCCAGACAGGTTGTGGATGCCCCATCCCTGTAGGTGTTTAACGCCATGTTGGATGGGATGTGGGCAACCTGATCTAGTGCTTGATATAGCAACTGGCAAATCTGCCTGTGGCAGGGGGATTGGAACATGATGATCCTTGAAGACTCTTCTAACCCAAGCCATTCTATGATTCTATGACTCTACGAGTCTATGACTATGATTCTATTATTATTGCTGTTCTATCATTTTCACATGGGAATAGGAGCCAATTCCAGTCTTGCTACCCCTTCCTTCAGGTAGTTGTAGAGAACTATAATATGTCTCCCAAACCTTCTCTTCTCCGAATTAAACAATCTTAGTTGCCTTAACAACTCTTCACAAAACTAGTGCTTCAGACCATACACAGTTTTGTTGCTCTTCTCTGAACACACTCCAGGGCCTCAGTGTCTTTCTTGTAGTAAGAGGCCACAAACCTGAACACAGTACTTGAGACATGGCCCTACATCTACTAAGAACAGAAGGATCATCATTTCCCTACTTCTGCTGACTATGCTATTTCTGATACTAACCAGGATGTTGCTGGCATTCTTGGCCACATTAGCACAATGCTGGTTCATGTTCAGATGGCTGCTGGCTATTAGCTACGCATCCTGTTCAGCCATGCAGGTTTCTTGCCACTTCTCCCCAAGTCTGTAGCACTACAAAGTGATTTATTTTTCAAGAAAATTATTTTTCTGATATTGAAACCACTGCAGAGATGAATAAAATTCAGTACCTTGATAGAACAGTACTGAAAATGAAGTTTATTTATTTTTTATTTAAAATCTTTTATATTTCAAAAATCAATTATACTCACATACATACAAACAAAAAGGAGTCAAATCCCCCCCAAAAAGAGACATTTCAATTGCATAAATTTAAAATGTTTCAATTTCCTTGAAATTATACTGTACTTTTTAGAATGGATTTCCTCTATAGCTCAATTACAAACAATATGTTTTTGTTTTTTTTATTCAAAATAAAAATAAGGAAGAATAAACTTGTATGCATAATGCAAGTCAGTGACTTACAACCAATTTTTGTCTTAATGAATCCAAGAGAAATCATTTGTTCAACTAAAGAATTATCCTAGTAAGTTTTTTAAGTACACTAAAGAAAACATGAAAATAAACATTTTCCTCAATATAAATATGATCAGCATAAAACTGAGACAAACACTATGATAAACCTGGGTATCATGGTTAATTCTTTAAAGAAATAATATCGCCATATAGTCCTCACAGTAGAACTTGTCACAATACTTAAGAACAGCTATTAGGTACCACAATATCATTGTACTCTCTGAACAGAAATCAAAAGACAAGTTCTGAACTAAAGCAAAGGCTGTGTAAACAAAGGATAGAAAGAAAATGAAATAATGTTCAAAAAAGCACGGTACAGTATGAAAGCAAGTCAAAACATATGTCACCCTAAAAGGAAAGGCTTTCTGAACGTTTTCAGCAGTCTTCAGTGTTTTCTGCAAACAGAAGCAGTCATTACATTCCAACCAAAGGCAAATGCTTTTGAATAAAGAGATAAATAACAGTATGCAGCAGGGTAATTTTTTAAAGAAGTGTGCCCCTAAAAAAGGTAGATTCAGATAGGAAATTATCCTGGTATAAGAGAAGACATGTAAGTTAAATAAGAAATTCTGTAGAGTGGGAGATTTTTCACATTTATCTATATAAAATTGTAAAGAAATACTTTAGGGAAAGTGACCAAGTTCACATCAAGCAGTCTAATAGTTACAGAATCAGAGAACAGCCCAAGTTAAAAGGGCTCACAAGCATGGAATCATAGGATCAGTTTCCTCAGTTGGATTGTACTTTCAAGATCATATAATTCCAGCTCCCTGCCACAGTCTGGGTTGCCACCCACCACATCAGGCTAGGACCCCACCCAACCGTGTTTTGAACACCTGAATGGAGAGGGCATCGACAACCCTTCTGAGCAACTTCTGCCAGTGACTCATCGTCCTCTGAAAAAAGAAAAAAAAAAAAAAAAAAAAAAAAAAAAAAAAAAAAAAGAAAAGAAAAAAGGTCCTCCTAAGCTAATTTAAATCTCCCTTCTTTTTGTTTAAAACAATTCCTTCTTGTCCCAACACTGTTTATCTATGTAAAAAGTCAGTCTCCTTTCCGTTTGTAAGCTCCCTTTAACTGTTAGAAGGCTGCAATCAAGTGTCTGGGGAGCTTTCTCTTCTCCAGGCTGAACAAGCCCAAATCCCTCAGCCTGTCCTCATAGGAGAGGTTCCCCAGCCCTCTTTGTGGCCCTCTTCTGGAAATTTTTACATCTTTCTTGAGCTATGGTGGACTTTGCGTCCTCAGCTCCTGCCTAGACTCTTAGTGATGTGAGAGATGTGGGAAGCCAGATTTCCATTGAAGACTGAGGCAAAGTTGTTAAATATCTCAGTCTTTTCCATGTCCATTGTTATCAGTTCTCCCTTCTCATTTACCAAAGTGAGTACGTGACCTGTAGAATCACTTCTTGTTATCTTCCACATCTCATTACATTTTATTCCATCTTTTTTATCTTTCCTTATTCCATAATAAGGAAATACACCATTCTTACATTCTTCCCGGACCACTTAACCCTGCTTTCACAGCCTATATTTCTTTTTCTCTTCCCTCAGTTTGACAAAGCAAATCCTTGCTTAGCCATGTTGATTTCCTGCCACTTTGACTTGATTTCTTATGCTGGGGGATGGAGAGTCTTGCACTCACAGAAATGTATCTTTGAGAAGTTACCAGCTCTGTTTCATCCATTGTCCCTAAGGACTGTGTCTCAGGGGAGACAGAATTTCAGTCTCTTGAAGTTTGGAGTCCTTACTTTGCTCCATGCCATGCCATTCTCATCTTCCTCAACCAGAGCATGGTTGCTACAGACAAGACTGCCTCCAAACTTAAACTCTTTAATGTATGATCTCTTCTGCATTGGTGAGCAGCAAGCCCAGTAACACTTCACTTCTTGTTGTTTTGTTTTTTGTTTGTTTGTTTGGTTGGTTGGTTTTGTTTTTGTTTTCTTTTGTTTGTTTGATTGCTTGTTTGTTTATAATTCCTGGATAGCAAAGTAGCACAGGATTTTCCTGGGCTGTTTGCAGCTCTCTGTGTTGCTTTTCCGGCAGACACATGGGTAGCTGAAATACCCCATCAGAGTGAGTTGCTACTTGTATCTGAAACAAGAAAAAATAATAAAATTAAATTCCAAACTCCACAAAAGATGACCCAAAATTCAAACCATATTTCTGAGAGCACGGTAAAACACCTCTGGAGCTCAGGCAGCTTGGAGCCATGACCACTGCCCTGGAAACCTGTTACAGTGCTGCATTCTGTTGATGAATCTTTTAAAATAAAGCAGCCTCACCTGCCCCTGTTGCAATTCCATGTCCTTCCATGTCACCAGCAAGAAGAAATTGATATTTGTTCTTCTGCTCCCTTCATAAACAAACTGTAGGCTGTTAGGAAGCCTCCCCTCAATCTTCTCTCCTCTAGGCTGAATAAACTAAGGGCGCTCAGCAGCCCCTCATAACATGTCACAAAACCACATCTCTATCCAAAAGGAATGTGTTGAATGACACATTCATTAGAGCAGGCAAAGAACATATGAGAGTTCTCACCACCTTCCTCAATTCATAGTTCAGTCCTTGATTAATATGGGTTAATGCTCCAAGCTAGCACATTTCAGCATCCCCCAGGCAACCTGATTAGAGAAAGGTAGGAAATTAGATCTTTCAAAAGCCTAGGAGGTTAATCTAACAGTGCTTTGGTAATGTAAAAAATTATTTGGTACAGTAGGTCTATGAAAGGGCAAGAATATAGTCCAAACAGAACAGTGTCTGTACATGCAAAGGAAAAGCAAAACTACCCTGTGTTAAATTTATCATCACCATAGGAGAAAAAAAGAAGGAGGGAAAGAGCAGCAGTATGAACAGCTGTTGCTTTGCAAGGGGGATTGTGGTTTCTGGATCTGGGGATTACTGTTATTATTATTATTATTATTTTTAATAGTAACACAAAAGTATGCTGACCTCTTAGCTACAGTGTTACTCATAATTCAATAAAGCAAATACCTTTTGAAGAAATATATCCTCCAAAAATATCCAATCTAGAAAAATAAGAACAAAGAGCTGTAGCATATACTGCATTATAAAGACCTAAAATGGATTTCAGTGGAACGCTGGTGCTTTAAAGGTGAGAATCATCTCTTTTAAGTTCAGCTGTGCTGTCTAAACAAACCTGGTGAGTGAGTGAGAGGCAGACAGAAGGAGTAATTAATCTCATTCTTAGACAAGTGTATCAAAAGTTATGAATTGCCTTCTGGAGTCATGATTCCTCTCCATGGACTAGTTGAAACTGGTTTTGTTAGGTTAGATGCAAAGCTGCATTTTAGATATTTGAAATTAAGATAGATAACTATCTCTCAATGCTCTCTGATTCACTGTTCCAAAAGACAGCTACTATCTGAAAAATCTTTTAACTTCTGTTTTGGTTGCTCTCTTCTCACTGGTGACAAATGACAGGATGAGGGGAAATGGCCTCAAGTTGCACCAAAGTAAGTTTAGGTTGGATGTTAGGAAACACTTCTTTACAGAAAGGGTAGTTAAGCACTGGAATAGGCTCCCCAGGGAAGTGGGGATGTGTTTAAGAGTCGTTTGGATGTGGTGTTCAGGGATATGATTTAGCAGAGGGTTGTTAGAGTTAGGGTACTATGGTTAGGCTGTAGTTGGACTTAATGATCTTTGATGTCTTTTCCAACCTGGGTAATTCTATGACTATGATTCTATAACAAACAAAGAAGTAAAAATAAATGAAGAAAAAGAAACAAATCTGAAGACATCTTTCATGTCTTTTCAGCAGGAGCCAATGCATACTTCATCATTAAAACAAGCTAGGTTCATACCTCAGTAAATCTGAAACCGCCCATAACACAGGGGTATAAGAAGGTCAGGGAGATATGCTGGACTAGAAACATGTAGCAAATTATAAAGCAAGCAATGTTAAAATCAATATGATATTTGACTGTCAGCCAATGCAATTTGTTCAAAGTAGGTTAAATGTACTCCTGCCATTTCCTCTTTTATAAGGAACTTGGCAGACTCATTCTGTTATTAAGAGCAAAGCCTTCTCCACGATCTGCCTGGGATAGAATTGAACACAACTTTGAAATATTCTATAAATGCAGACCAATACAGGGGCTGTGACAGGCATGAAATCATACTGACAATTTTTATCTGCTGTATATCAGGCACGCAGTGAGATGAGATGACCTTTGCTAGGTTTTTTCCCCAAAGAAGAAAACAAAATGTATGAGTATTTTGTACACATACCAAACTTTTCATCTTTCATCTGAAATAACTATATGAACAACATAGTGATTAATTATTAGTGTACTGACATTATTAAAATGACATAGAAAGACAGTAGGCAGGATTTAGGTTTTATTAAACTCTGCACTGACAACACACAAAAAAAGGATTCTTTTAAATCTGAGCAATGCCAAAGAGAATGGCAATTTCTGGGCCAAATAATTACACAGTTACACAGCTGTGAATCTGATGCAGCTTTGCTGAAGTAAATGACAATAGATTAAGGTGAAATTGGTAACAAGATGAGAACTAGGTATACAATATACAGTCGTACAAAATCTACAATTGAACGATATGAAAGTGTAAGTTGTTTGCTTAACTGAATTTATTTCTCAAAAAATAATCTAAAACATCTGTCAGAAATTTCTTTCCCCTTTATTTTGTGTAGGTAGATATAGAAAAGAGTAGTTAAACAAATAATAATTGTTATTATTATTATGACTTCTGGTAATAGCTCCTACCCTTGTTTGTAGCTGAATATGTATGAATTTTATTTCCAATAAAATTTCAATCCTTTCAGGCTGAAGGTTGAAATAAAACTGGTAGTTACTCACAAAAAATGAATTAGGCACCAAATTGTAAATACCCCATTTCCTTTTCTGATCCGAAAGTCCCCAAAGATACATGAACACTTTATTTAAAATTCATCTGCAGTGACATTTTCTGGCTTCCTAGGGCCCCTCCCACAAATACACAAGTCCTCACAAAAAAGAATATAGCTTTTTGGGGGAATACTACTGTGTGTTAATTCAGTTTTTTGTTTGTTTATCTGTTTTGTTTTGATTCTTGGTTAGTCTGCTTTTTCATTCCCAAATAAAATACTTTCCAATGCAAAAGAATTTATGTAAATGAATGCATCTTTCAAAAATAGGATTTAACATATTTATGTTGTTGAATTCATTTAGACCACAGGATAAAGATTTACTCAGATGAAATACATATTACAAGATACATAAAGGCTGAAAGACAGGTTTGCAACACTATCTGCTGACAAGTAATCAACAGGGCACTGGAGTATAATACTCCATCAACAGAGTAGATAACTTCTTCCATTGTCATGACTGTTCATTAATGTGATAATATTACTTATATTTTGTTGAGCCTTCCACCTAAAACACACAGCTAACTTTCTTTAATTAGAGATCTGTTTGTTGTGATGCAGTTTTGAAGAAAATGCAATGAAAACATAGCCATCACTTCTCTTATTATTTTATAGAACATCAAAGTTTACTGAAACTATATTTTGTCATATGAGCTTGGCCTTCTAAAGAGAAAATAAATGAGGGATAATTTGTCCTTGGTTTCTGCTCAAAATTAATGATTAGATACTTTGATTCTTGGTTAGGAAAGCAAATCAAGACAACAATCTGAAATGTGTGTACTTGGCTTTTTGAGTATGAACAATTTCTTCAGTCTGTTTGATTTTATTTCATTATTTTTTTTTTATATCAACCATAATTCTCTGTCAAGTTTACAAAGAATGGCTCTGAAAGTTTTATAAAAGAAAAGGGCTGAGTGATCTTCAGATGTAATTGACATATCAAATGCATGTTGGTCATATTCAGACATGTTTATATACCAACACCACTTGCCTTTTAGCTAGACAACATCATCCACATAGGTGTGACATAGGCATTGTCTGCTGCCTTTCTTCACTGGTGAGTAGAAATAGGCTCATCCATTAGGCAAGTGTTGCATTCTGTGTTCAATGTCTCAAATCATTCACAAGAAACAGTTTTAGAAGTAAGCTCTTTTCATAGAACTTTGACAAGTTTTGAGTCTCTTCTGCATAAGTTTCTGAAATTACAAGAAATTATTCTCATCTTTAAGTAGTGAAAAGCAGCTTCTCCCTAACTAATTAAAAAAGCTCCTGGATCATAAGACTGCAAAGAACTGGAAGTTGCAAAGAGAATTCATTCCTTACCCTTTCCCCCCCTTCCCCCCACACCCTTTTCTTTCTTTCTCACACTCTAACTGTACGCACCTTTTTGGTGTGCTGGACCAGACCACATCTTCTTCTGAAAAATAAATAAATAAATGAATTACATGTAATCCTGATTCTTTTCCTTGTCACCTTTAAAGTACTATATTATAGATTAAACAGAAAATACTTCTGTACCGAGTTCTGTGTGTTAAATCCCAGCTGTCTTTGTGACGAAACACACACACTTACAACAGATCATTTTCTTTCCTTTTCTCTAACAATTACATTGGGCCTGTACTATAGCTTTTCAGTACATACAGTATCTTCTGAGTAGTTCTTTCATAACACACAGAACTTCCAGCTCTTCCTTTCAGCCCTGAGATTGATACTTAACTGCAATACCAAAATATATACATATATCTATGTATAATTTCCCTTTAAACTCATTAGAAACACTTTCTTTTGTACTTTCTTGAGCATATATACTTATTCATATTCTTTTGCCATGACATATGAACTAACAGTCTGCATGATCTAAATTTAGTGAATTATCTTTGATGCAGTGTATCAGTTAAGCACTGCTGAACCTATTGAAATCAGCAGGAAGATTCACATTCAATGAGTCTTTTCAGTGAGAATTGGATCATGACCTTAGCTATGTTTAAAGCATTCACTGAGTTGAGTTCCAGATGTAATGATGTATCTGCGGTGTTGACGACAGTAAACCAGAAAGGGAGATCTGACTCAGGGCTAAAATGAGCTATTGGTGCGTTCATCTGTTAAGATCATCAAAGTAATCAAAGAATGGAGCAAAGTAGCACAGAGAAAGATTCAGACCCCGTGCAATTTTATATATGAGTTAGAAAATCCTAACAGCAAGGGTCTTTAGGGTTTTTGTTTGATTGTTTTGTTTTTTGATTATTTTCTTTTTGTGTGTGTGTGTGTGTATGTATGTATGTATGTGCCCCCCCCCCCCCCCCTTTTTTTTTTCTGATAATTTTAAAATAGTGACATAAAATGAAGCATTAAAAAAAAAATTAAAATAATGAGAAAAAGAGCAAAACATTTCAGTGGTCACAGAAAACACATTTGGAAAAAGGGTTATTATAATCTTTAAAAAATGAAATCAACATTTCTGTCAAACTTTGGATATATTATATCACACCTAATATGATTTTTAAAAGCTATGTGTTTAATTAAAGTTAATTATTTCTTGTAGCCTATAGTAAAAGGTAGGCACTTCCTACCACTTATTGTTCCTATACTATTTGACTAAATTGGGCTAGATATTTACCTTTTGGATAACAAAAAATAGTGAAAAAGCTTCTGATCACTACAGAATCATAGAATTACTAGGGTTGGAAAGGACCTCAAATGTCATTAGATTCCAACCACCATGCTGCAGGGAGGGTTATAAATCAAGTACTAGATCGGATTACCCAGGATCCCATTCAACCTGGCCTTGAACACTGCCAGGGATGGGGCATCCACAACCACTCGGGGCAACCTGTTCCAGCACTCACCAACCTCTCAGTGATAAACTTCCCCGTGACATCTATTCTAAATCTTCTCTCCTTTAGTTTTAAACCATTTCTTCTCTCCATATAATTATCTACCCTTGAAAAAGTTGATTTCCTTCCTGTGTACAATCTCCCTTTAAATACTGCAGTGCTGTAATGAGATCTCCCTGTAGCCTTCTCCAGACTGAACAAGCCCAGCTCCTTCAGCCTGTCTTCATAACAGAGGTGATCCAGCCTTTTGATCATCTTCATGGCCTTCCTTTGGACCCACTTTAAAAGCTCCACATCTTTCCTGAGTTGGTGACCTCAGACTTGGATGTTATGCTCCATGTGGGGCCCAACCAGGGCAGTGTAAAGAGAGACGTCCTTGTTCTGCTGTCTATCCTCTTTTCTGATGCAGTCCAGGATACTGTTGTCCTTGCAGGTTGCAAGCATTCATGGCTGGCTTGTGTTAAATTATTCATTTACCAGGATGCCTAAGTAAGTCCTTCTGCGTGAGGCTTTTCTCAAGGTGTTCTTCTCCCAGTCTACATACATACATAGCATTACCCCCCAGTCAATTTCAAGACCTTGCACTTCTCTTTGTTTATGCTCATTTTGTTCATATGGGTCTAACTTCTGAGTTTATAAAGGACTCTCTGAATGTTATTGCTTTCTTCTGCCATATCAGCTGCACCACACACTTAGTGTCACCTGCAGACTTACTGAGATGCACTTGATTACCTCATCTGTGTCACTGATAAAGATGTTAAAGAATACTGGCTCCTAGATTGTCACTGGTTAACCAAAAATCTACCTGCACCTGTGACAGGGGGGCAGCTGGCCCGCAGGGCCACTGACCCAAAAAGGAAAGGGAAAAAAGGGAAAAGGAAAAGAAAACATCAGCAATGATCTAAGAAGGCACACTTATTTACTAAATACTATATTGAAATACAGGATAACACAGTATAATACAATATAATTGAAATTAAGGCTAATGAATCAAGTAAAATAGGAGGGAGAGTGATTCCACATCTGAGAGGCCTACTGTAGCTCTGGGCAAAACAGCTGGAATGCTCCCACATGCTCCCCCCTGGCTCCGAGGATTCAAGAGAGCGAGTCCAGCCCCGAAGTGAGATTATATAGTGTCCTTGTCCCGTGACTTATCCCTGACCATGATGTTCTCTGGGATATGCAGTCTTCTTCTGTGAGCTGCACATTTGGTAAAATTATCCATGCTTTACATGATGTTATGATGTGGAATACTGATAGCAAAATTACAAAATTACAAAACCTTGACATAGATGGACCCCTTGGGGTACAACATTAGTCACCAGTCTCCACCTGAACATACAGCCATTAGCCATAAAACTCTAGCTGTGACCTTCCAAACAAATCCTAATCCACCAAATAGTCTACCATATCTTTCTACCTTAGAGACAAGGATGTGGAGGGGGACCATGTCAAAGGCCTTGCAGAATTCCAGATAACATCTATTGTCTGTTGTCTCCTCTCTGTCCCTCAGTGCCATGACTCCATCACAGAAGGTCACCAGATTCATCTAGCATGATCTGCTCATGGTGAAGACATGTTGTCTGTCTCATATGACCTGCTTGTCTCTCATGTTCCAGGGGGATATGTTTTATAGCCTTCCTGAGCACAGATGTGAGGCTCATTAGCCTGTAGTTCCCTGGATGTTCCTCTCTCTTAAAAATGGGTAATAACATTTAGTAAAGAGAAAGGTCCACATTGGAAACTTATTCCTTTCCCAGTGTTGGATATTTGTTGTAGTAAGATAGTTCAGGGTAGTTAGGCCACCTTGTTAAAATGAAGTTTCAAAGACAAATGAACCTTTAAGTATCAGGCACCTCAGTCAATTATTTAAGAACAAAAAGAACAGTCTGCTGCATGATTTATTTGCTATGAATCATTATTCAAGAAGTGCAAAAGCTGTGTCTTGATAGCATTTGTGATTTGTCTTCTGAAATGAGTGCTCTCTAAGTTTAAATCTATATTTTACCCGTGGAAGCTGGACCATGACACTGCAGCCTACTCATTAGGGAAAAAATCAATGCTGGAGCTTGTTGCCAGTTGAAACTGGAATCTATACAGGATACATATTGTCTGTATTTTTAATCCAGTGTCTGCTTCCTTACAATGCAATGACCAAAATCAGCTTTATTAATCTCTTGAGTGATCTTCTCTTGTGGTTTTCCACTTAGGATTACATAACAGCCTAAGATGCACTGTGAAGACAATACAGAGGGACTGCAGTATAATGTATATAATATTCTAACTTTTATCTTGGACTTCTCAAACTGCACTGTGTGTGTCCTTTCTTTATGCCACTTTGGTTTAAGTATAGTTTTATCAGAAGTGAAATCTGTTCATCAGAGATGATATATTGGAACACGATAGAAAAATAGCTGTCAGTCTCTACTTGTAAGATCATCAAGAGCCTTCCTTCAAATTTCTGTAGTAAGTCACAAAATAATTATCACTTCAAGCATTATTTAATCTCTATATTCCAGAAAAAATACCAGTTAAGTCAACTACTTTTGGCCTCTCCCAAAATCATCTTCAGTCTAACATGCATTCTCAATAAACTTTTGTTCTTTTCTTTTCCAAAAATGTTGTCTTTTTTTTTTCTTTCCAAATCCACCTCAAATTTATTCCTTCAAATACCATGCATCTGTATGAAAACTAAAATGTATTTCTTATTTGCTTGCACACGTGTTTTTCTACCCCACCTATTTAAAAAAAAAAAAAAAAAAAAAGGTATCATTTCTTCATACAGATACTTAAAAGTTTTGTGCTTTATTTGTCAAACTATATGGGGAAAATGTTTTTGTTTATTTTGTTTTCTGTTCATCTTACAATTACTTCTATAATTCATTCAGACTTTTTTTTTTTTTTTTAAATACTTAGTACTTTTTAATACTTTAAAACAAAAACCAAAAACAAACCAAAAACACAAAGAAAAACAACTAGTGAGGAAACGTACTTCCACCAAAACTCACCCTACTTCTGAAAAAACATTTCTGTCTCATTTCAATTGCTTTGAAAATTCAGCCGTAATAATTGTTCTCATTTTAGTTGCTGTCTCCTGAAATAATGTATTTACTTCAGCTATTATATGACAAATGCTGAAATACATTTTATGAGTAACTGAATAAAGAAATACCTAACAAAGAAAATTATTGGCCATTTTATTTATGATCTTATTGCTATCATGGAACAATAAAGGAGTGATTTGCATAACTGGAATATCACCACTGAGGGCTATAAGCAATTTAGAAGTGATTGACAAGGTAGGAGAAGTGGGGGAGTTATGCTCTATGTTAAAAAGTGGATAGACTGCAAGGAACTGCCTCTGAGAAACAGTAAGGAAGCTGCTGTGAGCCTGTGGGTTAAACCAGGGATAGGATCAACAGAAGACAGTTGGTGATCAGTCTACTACCGGCCATCTGATCAAGAGAAGCCTGTTGACAAAGCCTTCATGCTTCAGCTACAAGAAGTGTCATGCTCTCAGGTTCTCATTCTGATGGAGGATTTCAAACACTCAGATATCAGCAAGCAATCTAGGATGATCCTGAAAAGATCACTGATGCTAACTTTCTGGTTCAGGTATTGACCATATTGACCAGAAATGAAGATCTGACAAAGCATGGGCTGCAGCAACCATGCCCTTGGTGAGTCTGTGATCCTGAGGAATGTGGGTCTAGCAAAAAGTAAAGTCAAGACCCTTAAGTTCAGATCAGCAAAATTCAGGCTGTTTAAGGAATTCTTGGATCTCCTAGGAAGCTGTCTTTAGAGACAGTGGAGTGCAGCAAAGATGGTTGTCCTTTACAGATGCCTTTCTGATAATGCAAGAGTAGGATAAGAAAACAGTAGAATAAGAAAAGGCAGAGGAGGCAGGGAACTGGCATGGCTTAGCAAGGTCCTCCTAGTCAAACTGAGGGAAAAGAAGGGCATGTACAGGGAGTACAGAGAAGGATGTGTTACCTGTGAAGAATAATTGAATGATGTAAAGACATGCAGAGATAGAATTAGGAAAGCCAGGGCACAGATGGAACTGAACTTGATGAGGGATGTTAAAAACAAGAAGTTTTATAGGAACAATGGTCAGAAGAGGCGGGCTAAAGAGGGCATATGCCCTCTGATAAATGAGAAAGGAGAACATTTAAAAACAGACATGGATATATTAATGAGTTATTTGTTTCAGTCTTCACCGGCAGACAGGATTCTCATATTTCTTGCATCTTCGAACTTTTTGATGGGAACTGGGGAAGCAAATTCCTCCTGCTACTTCAAGTCCAAAGAGACCCAAGAGACTCAATTTGTACAAGTCTATGGGGCCGGATGAAAGTGAAGGTGAAGTGTCAGGTGAAGTCTCTGGTGACTGGGAAAATGAAAATGCCTCTCCCTCTTGTAAGAAAGGCACAAAGGAGGACATGGGAGGCTAATGAGCCTCACCTATTTGCTTCGGAAGCTAATGGAACAGATTGTCCTGGAATGTCTATGATTCTATGCCAGCCACACAGAAATTTTTCCATGCTTGGCAGAAATAAAAAAAAATAAAAATATAAAATGATATAATGCAAACACACTTGATTTTGTAATCAAAACAAGATCATAGAATTTTTGCTGCAAAATTGTAACTAAAAAGAAAAAAAAAAAGTTCTTGCTTCCTCTGAAAGTTTGATGTGCAAATGTAACTCAAAAAAATCAACCTAAGAGCCTGCAATACAGAGAAGGTCAGAATAATCTAATTGTTATTTAAGTCCTTAAATCTTTAAATCCATAACATCTGGAAGATGACCTGTGTTAGACTTTGGTTTGTTGCATAATATGTTTATATACATGAATTGTCATAGTTCAGGTAACTTCACTGCCTACACTGAAAAGCAAAATAAGAGCAATTAATGGGGGAAAAAAAAAAGATAAAAGATGTTCTTAAATAGCAAGTGAAAGATGTAACAAGTTTAGGCTCTCAGATTCTGCTTAGAATTCTTTTAATTTCAGAGTGAATTTCCTTAAATCAATTAAAAATATTGTAATGCAAATAGGAGTCAGAACTATAAATCCATGCTTATGGCTGCGCCTATTATGCACATTTGAATATCTTCTGTATTGACAAGTTTATAGCAAATTCCAGTCTCTGGTTCATAAACACATTAAATTCATTTCTGACTCTTTATGGCATTTGATTTCTGACTGTGAACGTTACCTCCTGTTCAACAATCTCCAGTGTAATTTTCCATTTTGTTAGATTGAATTAAAGGAAGAAAGGAAACTGTCTTGAGAGTCTTTCATTTTATAGACAGCTGGTCATTTCATTAACACTTTTCATATTCTTGTTTTCAAGATAACTAACTATGGTAAAAAGATTTTCTTCCTATTAACATATGATGCAGCAACAACTTTTTCTCAGGGATGTATTGATTGAATGTGGAGTACATTTATTAGAATGTATCCAGCATCAACTTTCTGGCTTTTGTAAATGGTTTTAATTCTAAACAATTAAACAGTCACGAAGAAGAAAATGTCAATATCTCTTGGATCTTTCTTACTTTGTACTTTGCCAGTAAATAAACTACATGTTTACAAGATGAATAAACAAATGGACATACATTTTATTATTTTGCTTTTTAGTAATATACTGGATCAGAAGAAAATCTTCATAATTATCTGAGTCAACGTTTACACTGGTCAGATATATCTACTTTCATGATTTGTAAAGTACTGTGATAAGAAGGCTTAATTTATGTGAATCAAAATCAATTTAGTTCATTCTGTTTTCAGGAGATTCTGCAGTGCTTCTTTTTCTCACTCAAAAGTGACACTGAATATTTATTATATCCATTTTTGGAAGGCCAACTTAGAATCATAGAATCATAGAATTACTCAGGTTGGAAAAGACCTTGAAGATCATCAAGTCCAACCGCAGCCTAACCAGTAGCCTATCTCTTAAAAAAAAAAAAAACAACCACAAAAACAATACCACAACAACAAACCTCTGCTAAATCATATCCCTGAGTACCACATCCAAGCGGCTCTTAAACACATCCAGGGATGGCGATTCAACCACCTCCTTGGGGAGCCCATTCCAGTACCTAACCACCCTTTCTGTAAAGAAGTTCTTTCTAATATCCAACCTAAACTTGCCCTGGCGCAACTTGAGGCCATTTCCCCTCGTCCTGTCACAAGTCAGTAGTGAGAAGAGACCTGCCCCACTCTCACTGTAAGAACCTTTCAGGTACTGGAAGACAGCAATAAGGTCTCCCCTCAGCCTCCTCTTCCTCAGACTAAACAGCCCCAGCTTCCTTAGTCTCTCCTCATAGGGCTGATTCTCCAAGCCCTTAACGAGCCTCGTTGCCCTTCTCTGGACCTGCTCCAGTACCTCCATGTCCTTCTTGTGCTGAGGTGCCCAAAACTGGACACAGTACTCGAGGTGAGGCCTCACCAATGCTGAGTACAGGGGCAGGATGACTTCCTTAGTCCTGCTCACCACACCATTCCTGATACAAGCCAGGATGCCATTGGCCTTCTTGGCCACCTGGGCACACTGCTGGCTCATATTCAGCCGACTGTCCATCAGCACACCAAGGTCCCTTTCCATCAGGCAGCTTTCCAGCCACACCTCCCCAAGCCTGTAGGGTTGCCTGGGGTTGTTATGACCAAAATGCAGGACCCGACACTTGGCCCTGTTGAAACTCATTCCATTAACCTTGGCCCATCGATCAAGTCTATCCAGGTCTCTCTGTAGTGCCCTTCTCCCCTCAGGCAGATCAACACTCCCTCCCAGCTTAGTGTCGTCTGCAAACTTACTGAGGGTGCACTCAATCCCCTCATCCAAATCATCAATGAAGATGTTAAACAGAAGCGGCCCAAGCACCGAGCCCTGGGGGACGCCACTTGTGACCGGCCGCCAACTGGATTCCACTCCATTGACCACAACTCTCTGGGCCCGGCCATCCAACCAGTTCTTCACCCAGCGGAGCGTGCACCCATCCAAACCACGGGCAGCCAGCTTCTCTACCAGAATGTTATGGGGGACAGTGTCAAAGGCCTTACTGAAGTCCAGGTAGACCACGTCGACAGCCTTTCCCTCATCTACTAAGCGGGTCACCTTGTCATAGAATGAAATCAGGTTAGTCAGGCAGGATCTACCATTCATAAACCCATGCTGACTAGGCCCGATCCCATGGCTGACCTTTAGTTTGTCCATGATGATACCTGAGATTATCCTTTCCATAACCTTCCCAGGCACCGAGGTGAGACTGATGGGCCTGTAGCTGCCAGGATCATCTTTCCGGCCCTTTTTGAAGATAGGCGTCACATTTGCCAGTCTCCAATCCACCGGGACATCCCCAGTCAGCCAAGACTGCTGAAAAATTATGGACAGTGGTTTGGCGACCACATCCGCCAACTCCCTCAGAACTCTAGGGTGCAACCCATCCGGCCCCATGGACTTATAAACATTCAGCTTTCTAAGTAGGTCCAGAACCATCTCATCACGGATCACGCAAGGCTCTTTTGGTTCCCCCTTCCCGTCTACCAGTGTAGGGGGGTGCGTTCCCAGGGAGTTACAAGCATAACTATTGAAGACCGAGGCAAAGAAGGTATTAAGTACCTCAGCCTTGTCCCGATCCTCAGTGACCAAGTTGCCCTCAGAATCCAACAAGGGATGGGGATTTTCCTTAGCCTTCCTCTTGGTATTGATGTGTTTATAAAAACATTTACTATTCTCCTTAACCTTAGAAGCCAAGCTCAGTTCTAGCTGCGCCTTGGCCTTCCTAATTTTCTCCCTGCACAGCCTCACTACAAACCTGTAATCCTCATAAGTAGCTCCCCCATTCTTCCAGAGACCGTAAACTCTCTTTTTGTTCTTTAGATCAAGCCAAAGGTCTCTGGTCAGCCAGCCCGGCCTCCTCACCCGTCGGCTCATCTTTCGCGATTTTGGGACAGTCAGCTCCTGCGCCTTTAGGACAATTTCCTTAAAGTATTCCCAACCTTCCTGGGCTCCCACTCTCTCCAAAGATACTCCCCAGGGGGCCCTCTCAACCATAGTCCTGAGGAGGTTGAAGTCCGCCCTCCGGAAGTCCAAGGTGGCAGTTCTGCTGACTCCCCTCCGCGGTTCGACAAGGATCGAGAAATCTAGCATTTCATGATCACTTTGTCCCAGACGGCCTCCAACCTTTACATCCCTCACCAGACCATCTCTGTTAACAAACAGCAGGTCCAGAGTTTTGTTTCCCCTCGTCGGCTCCTTCACCAACTGTGTCAGGAAGTTATCTCCCACACACTCTAGGAACCTCCGAGACTGTTCCCTGTCTGCTGTATTGTAATCCCAGCAGATGTCTGGGAAGTTGAAATCCCCCACCAGAATGAGGGGGAGTGACCTTGAGACCTCCCCCAATTGCCTATAAAGCATCTCATCCACCTCATCATCCTGGGTAGGTGGCCTGTAGCAAACTCCCACAATAACATCGGTATTGTTGGCCTTGGTTTTTATTCTGATCCATAAGCTTTCAACCCTGTCATCATCATTATTGATTTCCACGCATTCACAATCTTTTTTAACATAGAGAGCTACACCACCACCTTTCCTACCTAGCCTATTTTTTTTAAAAAGTTGGTAGCCCTCAATCACTGCACTCCATGTGTGGGAGTCATTCCACCATGTTTCAGTGACGGCAACTATATCAAAATTTTCTGAACAAACAATGGCCTCCAGCTCCTCTTGTTTATTACCCATGCTTCGTGCATTAGCATAAAGGCACCTGAGCTTGGCCTCCTTGCGATCAGCAGCAGCCCTAATAGCCTTGTGACTACTATTAGGCGTTTCCACAGCCACCAGCTTAACACCAGCCCTCGTGTTTTTCCTACAAGGAGGCAAGTCATCCTCCTCCTTCACCAAGGGCCAAGACCTTAGGGGTTTAGAAGCATACCCCTCTCCTGCAAGCACAGGGACATTGCATGCAGTTTCCATTTTGGTGACCCCAGCTACTGCCCCACCCCCCTTCATAACTAGTTTAAAGCCCTCTGGATGAACCTACCCAATTCTCTCCTTAAGATCCCTTTTGACCGGTGGAACCCAAGGTCAAAAAACCCAAACCTCTGCCGGGCACACCAAGCTCGGAGCCAGGTATTGATCTGTTGGCCCATTATATTGAATCCCTCATTCTTCCCTGAAGCAGGTGGGATAGAGTTGAACACAACTTGTGCTCCCGAACCCTTTACCTGTCGCCCCAAGGCTCTGAAATCCTTTTTCAGAGTCCTCATGGAAGTTCTGCCTACCTCATCACTACCAACTTGGAACATTAATAGGGGATAGTAGTCAGAGGGGTGGACTAGGGAAGGAAGCTTCATCCTTACATCCTTAACCCGGGCACCCGGGAGGCAGCAGACCTCTCTATGTAGAGGGTCTGGCCGACATATTGGCCCTTCTGCTCCCTTCAGCACAGAGTCACCAATAACAATGACCCGTCGTTTTTTCTTTGTTGGTGATGTTCTAATGGTGGGTGAGGAACGGATGGACTTGGGGGGCACCACCAACTGAGGAGTACTACCATCATCACCATCCGAGGACCTACTCAGCTTATGGGGTTCCCTTTTAGGTAGTTCCTCCACCCTCTCTCCACTCACCTCCTGATTGATTTCCAGTGCCTGAAACCTATTGCTCAGGGAGAGTGGTGGACACGGGGCAGGTAGGCAGGGGGGATACCCACGACGTGGGTTCAAAATGTAACAGTAAAATGAGTATTGAGAAACAATGACAAGGAATGAGGGATAACATAACCAAGCATATTATAATGTTTAAGGGTAGCGTGTAAGAAAATCCATCTATTCTCTAGTCTGCATTCTTCAATCTTTCTATCTCACTTCTTTTTTTTACAACACTTCACAAGTTATTAAGGCACTAAATCTCATGTATTACTAAACTAAACATATATATACATATATATTTTGTATAGACTTTTTATTATTATTATTATTTATTTCCACATTTCTGAGATGAGCATAGGAGACCTGAGTATACGAAAAAAATGTAGGAAAAAAAATTACGTAATAGTACTAATACATGTACAGGATGCACAGACAGATATTTAAAAACAGATTGATGGTATGGGAAAATGTAACCTTTCAAGAGAATGGATAATAATATTACACAACAAATCACAAGTCACTTCTGAACTTTTGGACTAGATACTAAATATTTTTATATATATATAAATATATATATATATACACACAATATATAAAATATATGTTGTACACACACACATATAATATGCATATATATAATATTTCTCTCTCTATATATATACTCTCTGAAGCTGTGAGTGCACTTGCTCCCAAGTTTTTTAAAGCACTTGATGAAATAAGGAATGATACATATTTTCCTAAAAGCAAGGTGTAAAACGTGAAAGCCACTCTAAACATTATTGTCCCCAAATAGGTTTACTATGCATTAGCAAGCTCCAGGATGGTACAGATGTAACAGCACACGCTATAGAAAATTGGTGATCATTATTAAGTTAAACAAAAAAATGAATTTAATAGGAGAAAATAACATCTAAATTATGTTTGATGAAGACAAACTTTCCTTGCTTCAGCTGAAACAGTGTTAAAGGTAAACCAATGCTTTGGCTGTGGTTACTGTTGATTAATGAGAGCATATTCAAGGCCAGGCCACTCAGTGAAGAAGAGCTCCTGCCTGTATGGTGCAGCAGCAGGGGGTGGGGTGGAGCCAAAACTGGTGATCTGAATTAGGCCAGGGGTTTTTGCATAGTACGTGATTATGCAGAGTGCCATTAAGTTGTCAGGAGTTGGAAAAGACATCCAAGGTCATCCAGTCCAATCATCCACCTATCACCAATACTTCCCATTAAGCCATGTCCCCCAGTACACCATCTAAATAACACCTCCAGGGATGGTGACTCCAACTTGTGTTCCTAGTGGAGAATTTTAGACAGATAATATTTCAAAAAAAGAAGATAAACAGGAATATATTGAGAATGTAAGCTATTGCCTATGTTATTCTGAATGGGTTCTACAGGACATTAATTAAGCTAGTAACAGCAGCTCCTAACAGATCACTCTCCTTAATATCTACTGAAGTGATTTCAAAGGAGTCACAAAGTTCATAAACTCTAGAGATTATCTAGCTGATCATCACAGCTCCAAAAAGAAGACTGTCAGTGGATAAAAGGATGTTTACTAGAATCATAGACTCTCAGAGTTGGAAAGGACCTTTAAAAGTCATCTAGTCCAACTCCTCTGCAACGAACAGGGACATCCATAGCTAGATCAGGTTGCTCAATTTTGTCCAGCCTAACCTTGAAAGTCTCCAGGGATGGGGCATCCACCACATCTCTGGGCAACCTGTTAAAGTGCCTCACTACCCTCACTACTATAGAAGATTCTTGTATTGAAGACCTTTTATTATCCAAGAAGATTTGCTATCACTTAAAACTTCCAGTAGCTGGTATTGGTTTTGTTCCTGTTTTTGTTGTTATTTTCCCCCTAATGTACTCACATCACTCAAAGCAGAAACTGTGCTAATAAAAATGAAATATTGGCGTGTTATTTGCATTGCTAGACAAATTACTTTGAATTTTACCCTTGAGCATTTGTTAAAGTTGAACTTATATTGAGACATATCTGCATATTTTATCAGAGGTTAAGAAAAAGAAATTCTTACAACAAAGAGAATGATTTCAAACAGAAAATAAATAAATAAATAAATAAATAATCTGTATGGATGATTCAGTGAGCTGTATTTCTACATGCACCTGTTTTGTGCAAAGGGCAATTTTTATGCGGAACGGTTAGCTAACAAGCAGCATTTCCACTCAGTCTGCTAGTACAAATGCATGGTTATGAACCCAGAGGGAAACACGTGAAGGACAGCCGGCTTTAAAAGTCAACAATTCCTATGAATTCACAGACGACAAACAATTCAAAGGCTAGTACTCCCATGTACAGATGTTTGCTACTAAACATAAAGTTTACCATTCCAGTCATTTTAACTGCTTTAATAAACATTTTGGAGAAACTATTTGCAATACAAGATCCTGTAAGTAGCAAAAAATGATTTTTTTTTTTTAATTTTTATTTTTTTCATTTTCGAGTCTACAAAATGACTTCTGTTCAAATTACTGGGGAAACTTTCAAGAGATTTGGTGGGTATTACATTAAATCTTAAATGAAATCATTATTTTGGCAGTATTGCTACTTCTTCCGTTATCAGTATTGTTAAAAACATAAAACTTGAAGGATGGTGATCATAACAAAAATCATTTGAGAACACGTGTCTGAGAGTCTTAAAATTAATCAGCTGTTTTTCCAAGGGGTAAACCATCCTGAAGATCCTGTAACTGAGAAAGATACTGAGAATGAAATCAAAGCTGAAAATGAAGTCACTGAAAGGAAAGAAAAAATGAGAGGCACAAAATGTCTTCAGCTAAAGAGAAAATAGGTACAGAATGAGGATCTTATCTGACTGTACAGATGATAAATAGAAATCTGCTGCTTTCACCAATTGCAAATTTATTTAATGGTGTTGCATTGGGGACAAATACATTGCACAACTAAGGAGGCAGAAAGAATAGCTAAACAAAGCAGGATTTTCAGTCTTTTGTTGCTGTTGTTTTTCTGTAAATGTTGAAGGATGTTCCTGAGCATTAACCTGTAAATAGCTGTGTTAAACTATACTGCCTATTCTTTTACAATATAAAGTTAAAATTTATTTAGCCCTATTTGGGTCAATAGAACTACCATTTGTTTATAAGAAAACTTAGCAACTAACACAGAGATTCAAGCACAAAATGTAGGAAAACTCACCTTACAAGCAGAATTAGAGATGTGCAGGTTTACAACAGGTTCTCTTTTTGAAGAACGGGTAAAAGAGACTGTTTTGTGACTTCTCTGTCTTGCTTAGATAGTGATGGTGGAAGTAAACAAGGCTAACATAGTCACTGCACAAACCACAGGTGCAAATAATCCCTCTTTTATTTTTGAATAGTTTTGTTAGTTTGTTTGTTTGTTTTTACTTGTCAGTAGAAGATTTTAAAGAAGGCAGTGTTGCTGTCTTTATGATGCTTCTTGCAAGAAGAACTGTGTTGAACCAGACACTAGATTAATTTCTGTGATAAATGTTTCTATTTCTAATTTAGGAAATGCTGTTTAAATTTCAGAGGATCCTCCTGTGTTGGAAGGAACTGTCACCAGTTCCTCAGCTGAGATAGCTAAGTATTAGCCTGTACCCAATTTCATTATTTGGAAGCAGACAGAAACAAAGTTTAGCATTCTGAAAATGCCTAAGCATTTCACACTCCAGGAAGGAATGATTTATGTAATGAAGCCTAAGACAGTTTCAACTAGGAGGAGACAAAGCTATTTCAATTGTTCATATTATGTAAAGAAAATAAATAAGTAAATAAATAAATAAATAAGTGAGAGAGAGAGGGGGAGAGAGAAAGGGAGAGAAAGAGAGAGAAAGCGAAAGAAGATAAATATTCTAATGTGACAATACAATTATCTTACTTGCTGTTGTGTTACTTGGGAGAATTTCTTTGCTATGCTTCTCATTAAAGAAAATGAATAGCTGAGGAGTCATAGAGCATTTCCCTACTATCTTACTATAATATGTCTAAGCAGTTCATTGCACAGATTGTTACAGACCTCTTTGTGCATGAGTCCATTGTTTTTCTCATAAGGCTTATAGCAATGTATTTACTTTACAACTAAGGCAGCAGGTGTATTTTCCAAAGAAGAAGCAAAGTTCCATGCTGTGAAGCCTGCAAGTCAGCACTAAGAACAATTCTTCTTCCTCTGTACACTGCTTACTCTCTTCCAGGACTGCACTGAGTTTCAGAATCGTAGAATCATAGAATCACAAGGTTGGAAAGGACCTATAAGATCATCTAGTCCAACCATCTTCCCTTTACCATACCTACAGAAAACCACTAAACCATAACTCCTAGCTCCCTATCCAGACACTTCTTGAACACTGCCAGTGATGGCAACTCCACCACCTCCCTGGGCAGGCTATTCCAGTGCCTGACCACTCTCTGAGAAAAAAAGTTCTTTCTTATGTCCAGTCTAAACCTCATCTGGTACAACTTGTGGCCATTTCCTCGGGTCCTGTCTGTTGCATGGCAGAAGAGGTCAAGCTCCTCCTCATCACAACCTCCCTTCAGGAAGTTGTAGAGTGCAATGAGGTCTCCCCTGAGCCTCCTCCAGGGTAAGCAATGCTAGCTCCCTGAGCTGCTCCTCATAAGACTTGTGCTCCAGACCCCTCACAAGTTTTGTTGCCCTTCTCTGGACACATTCCAGGGCCTCAATGTCTTTCTTGTAGTGAGGATCCCAAAACTGAACACAGTACTCAAGATGTGGCCACACCAGAGATGAGTACAGAGGGATGATCACCTCTCTGCTCCTGCTAGCCACACTATTTCTTATAAAGGCCAGGCCAGGCCTTTACAAATAAGACATCCAGCAAAAATGCTAAAGATAAACATGTGTTGTGTTATGCATTAATATATTACCAAACAGTTATTCTTTTCTTCCTCATGGTTGACTTTATGCCTAGTTTACAGAAGGAAAAAAAAAAAAAACAAACAAACAAAAAAAACCAACGCACAAACAAGAATGTGATGAAAATTATAGCTTATACTCATTTAAACTTAATGAGTCACTTGCCATCAATACATAAAGTGGCTCTGATAATTTGGGGGTGATCAGGCAGTTATTAATCTTGTCCATTGTCTTCAATGCATGATAGAGCACTAATGGGTATGCAGTAAACAGAAACAATTAAGTAAATTTGCTGGAAAATGCTCTAGAAGGTAACACCCCCCTCCACTTGACTGTAACAGCCTTTCCACCATGATCAATTAAGCACTGTTAATAAAATAAGATACTCGGTCAGAAATACATTTTTAACCTTACTTTCTGAATGAAACAATTCCAGAATCACTATCTCCCTCTTTCACATTCAGACATTACATTAAGAAGTTATCAGATTTAAATAATGGAATTTGTTTAGCCTGAATATACAAAGACGCAAGAATGGAAGAACAGGCTATAAGACCAAGGGCATTTGAAAGGTGAAGTAAAGAGAGACAGAAATGCTTTAGAATGGTTCAAGAGAATATAATTAAGAATAATGAGATTGACATGAACAAGGGAAAAAGAAAGAAAGCAAAAGTCTGTGGCAATTAATTTAGAATAAGATTCAGCAAAGTGTTAGCCAGTCATCAGTAGCAACGAAAGTGATCCTGCTTGTCTCTTTAAGATACAAAAAATGTGAAGTACTTGTGATAATTTTATGATGTTGTTGTTTGTTTGTTTGTTTTCCTTTCTTTGTCAATTATTATTTTTTTCCTACTTTATATAATTTCCCCACAATTTATTAATCACTATATATTGAACATTCTCTTGTTTCCCACTATTAATTATTTTGCACATTCAAGACATTCCAAATTCCGTGGCTTTGGAGCATTTCTATGTTAAGGGGTGCAATTTTGGTGTGCATGTGTACATGAAGTTTAGCAGTACTGAAATACCTCCTTTTGAATACCAACCAGTACAGAAATTGCCACAGATTGAATGAAAAATAAATAAATAAATAAATAAATCATGACCATGAGCTGTCTCAGGAGAGACCTACCTACAACAAAAAGGAAATGCACCCTGGTCACTTTGGTGGCCTTCTACAGCAGAGTGACAGCATCAGTGGGGAAAGTGGCAACTGACATCACTCAGACAGACTTCTGCAAGGCCTTCAGTGTTGAGCGAGTTTCCTGAGAGCACTCAACATGAAAAAATCTACCACTGAGCAACACCGTGAGCCCCCACTCACCACGGCAGAGGGCAACCTGCACCCCAGCCTTCCTCTTATCCACATGCACACGCACACACGTGCACCACTCTGCCCCTTTTGCACACCCACGTGCACGCGCTGCATCGTGTGTCCTCATTTGCATTCACAGACGTGTGCAAACCATCCCTGGGAACGCGTATGTGCCAACAACTGCCAGAAAACATCCCTTTGTGTGCACCTGCGTGCAACCCAACTCCTCAGCACACCCCTGTGCAAGCACACATTTTTGCCACTGCGTATACACACTGTGAGCTCACACACACTCACGCATCCACATCCCGTAGTGCAGCCCTGTGTGCACACACACAGACACATGTGTAACCCCTTCCTTTCACTCCCAAAGTGCACGCACACACCGGTACCACATTGGCCTTGTGCAGCTCCAACACTCTGCCCACCCCTGTGCACGCACATTTATGTGCATGCTCACCCTTGCACACATACCCACTGACCTACACACACCTGAGCAACCCCACTGGTTTGGACACTCATGGACACAAATGTGTGCAACACCATCCGTGCACAAATCCACACACACACTCACAACTCATGGAACCCCACTGCTTTGAGCAATCCTGCGCACACTCACCTGGGTCATGCACTGATTTCCCAGCCGGTCCTCGTGGGCTCCCCTACTTAGGACGGGAGTGCAAGGGAGCAGCCAGAAGCTGTTTGCATTCCCTGCTGTCTGCTGGGCAGGTTTGTTGGCGATGCTTGGGTTGCTTTGCTTCTCCTTGGGAGGTGGGAAGGAGCTTTGGGTTGGAGGCACATCCCGTGCCAGAGCATCCCAATGGCACAAGTGGGATCAGCAGCTCTGTCAGAGAAGTGGGTGAGGTTGCACGCCAAGCTGCAGCAGAGGAAGGGGAGAAGGTCCCAGCACAGCTCTGCACCACGCTCTGCCACGCTGGGCAGCATGTTCCTGGCTCAGCAGTGCCATCAGACTAAGAAGCAGGGAAGGAAATCAAGGATGGGGGTACCATCAAACACAGTCCATGCATGCCTGTGCAGACCCGCAGACCCAGAACTTGAGGGTTGTTTCTGCTTTTGTAGCATTTGTGTGCTGTAGCTGAGCAAAAGCTTCTGCTGCTTGATTCTTCTTCTGCAAGAGCCGCCTACCGGTAAATGGCTTTGGGGATGGAGGATGTGACAGAAAGCATCTGTCTCCACGACAGCGTAGTTACACTTGGTCTAGAGAGTGAGAGAGGCAGGCAGTACTGCCTGACGTTGGTCAGGGTGAGCTCCTCCTGCAGCAGCGTGATGATGGCAGGGCTGCAGACGATCTGCAGGGCCAGCTCGTAGGTGGGAGCTGGGAATGGACACGGCAGGAGGACAGAGGTGTTAGGGAGCAGCCAAGGCAGCGGAGAGCATCAAAAGGCCCTGAAAAGCATCACAAAGCCACAGCCAGGAAGCTTGGGGATTTCATGAGCAGCATCCAGGATGCTAGAGACTATTTGCTCCCCTACAAAACGGTAACAGAGCTCTCGCTGCAGGCATCACAAAGCCAGGCAAAATGGGAACACACCCAGAGCTCTGCTGCATGCACCCCACAGCCAGAGCGTTGCAAGCTGAGCTGCCTTGCTGTTTCTTGCATTCATTCCGGTCCCTGTGAATGAAGACTCGCAACACAGTCAAGGCGTTGATTGAGCATCAGAGTGCCTTTATTCAATCGGACAAAGGAGGACGGGAGAGGTCCGGGGAAAGATAGGATTCATCCTCTGTTGTTGAGGAGAGAGTGGCTCAGAGCTCGTGTTGCTGCCTGCTGCCTGGGACTGCAGGCCTGACTCCAAGTCCCCCTCCAAGAGGCTCGGCTTCTCCTCAGTGACACTGCCTTGGTCCTGCTTGGAGGTGTTGCTGTCAGGGCACTCGGGCTGTCTTTGGGCTGGGCTGCACTGCAGAGGCACCGCACAGGTCACCCATAGAGAATTTCATATGGGCTTCATCCTTCCTTGGTTGGGGTTTACTTCAAATTCTCACAAGTGCCAGAGGCAGTGCTTGCAACCATGGAATCCCAGCCTCTTGGCCAACTTTTACTATTTGCAGCTTAGATAAATGGTTCCTCTTTTCCACCTGGCCACTTGACTGTAGCCTGTAAGGTGTATGCAACTGCCAATTGATTCCCAATAAAGTACTGACTTGTTGAACCACTTTAGCAATAAAATGGGGGCCTCAATCTGAAGAGATTGTTCCTGGCACCCAGAACCTTGGAATTATTTCTTGTCACAAAACTTTTGTTACTTCCCTGGCCTGGTTAGTCCGGCACGGGTATGCCTCAGGCCATCCTGAAAAGGCATCTGTTAAAACTATCATGTATCTGTACCCCCCTTTTCTTGGCAGCTCTGAGAAATCTACCTGCCATTATTGTCCTGGATAATTTCTCTCCCTGTTTGCCCTAACTGAACTCTGTGGCCTGTGTTAGGATTATTTGGTAAACAAACTTCACCTTGCTGGGTCACTTGTCTAATGGCAGTATACAAATTTCGGGTGACCACTCGTTGAACAAGATATTTATATAATGCTTCTGCTCCCCAGTGAGTTTTCCTATCTTCAGTCACCACAGCCCATCATATGGCTGCTGGAATCATTCTTTTCCCTTGTGGTGGAAAGGTCCATCCTTCCTCTTTTACCTGCCCTTCCAAATCGTTTATCAAGTTCCAATACTCTTTTGAGTGCTTTGGCTCACCATCCACCTGCATGTTACCATCTGGAATCAAGGAAGCCTCCACCACCTCACCCTCTGCCGCTCGCTTTGCTTCTCTGTCAGCCAGCGCATTTCCCATTCCTTCAGCACTGTCTCCCCTTTGGTGGCATCAACAGTGCATTTTAGCAACCTTCTCCAGCTGTTGGACTGCCTCCAGGAGTCTGACTATTTCTTCAGCGTGTTTAAGACCTTTCCCTTGGCTTGACAACAGTCCTCTTTCTTTCCATATTGCTGATATGGGTGCATGAACAGCACTAAAGGCATATTTTGAATCCGTCCATATCTTTATCTTCCCATGTTGAACAAAGCTGCTCCCGTCTGTGTACCAGGTGTCTTCCGCATCCTCCAGTGGCTCTTCTTTCAAGTCTCTGTGACTGGAATAGACTGCTTTCATAGTCTCTAAACCGTCGTGAGACACGGGTTCTCCTTTTAATTCCACTATGAAAAGCAGCTGGATTTACAATATTGGTTACTGGTGTTTCTCCATCATCTTGCTCCACTCGAATGGCTTGCTACTTCAGAAATCTCTGAGGGGAAAGCCAATGTCCCCCTTTCACCTCCAGCACTGTAGAGACCGTGTGCGATACCTGTGCCGTTCTCTTCTGCCCCACTGTCCTAATGCTGGCACCTTCATTAACTTCATTAACTTTTAACTGCTTTCAACCGGGCCACAGTCCAGGCTGGTGTCTGTGCTTTCTTGCTGGCTCACGTCAGCCCCTTCAGCAGAGCTGGGAGAAATGACTGGCTGAACAATGACAACCTCTTTCTCTCCGTCGCTGCTGTCACTCTGAAGGCTTTCACTTGAAGTGCAGCCTGGCTCCAAGACCCCCTCCAAGACGCTTGGCTTCTCCTCAGCGACACTGCCTTGGTCCTGCTTGGAGGTGTCGCTGTCGCAGCTCTCAGGCTGTGTCTGGGCTGGGCTGCACTGCAGAGGCACCGGGCCACAGTCCAGGCTGGTGACTGTGGTTTCTGTCAGGCTCGGGGAAGCCCTTTCAGGAGAGCTGGGAGAAATGAGCGCTTCAACCACGATCTCCTCCTTCTCTCCGTCGCTGCTGTCACAAGCAAGGCTGACATTGGATGTGCAGCGACTTGGGCTTCCCATGAGCTCTCCATTGATGGAAGCACTCTCTGAGCAATCAGCACTTGACCTGGCTCTTCTGGCTTCACAAGGGCTTGATTCACCTAGGAAGGAGTGGATACACAGGGGTTAGTGTCAAACTCTCTCTGCCCCTGGAGGCAAAGGCTTGGTGCTGCCTGTCAAGTAGGTTACAAACAGCTTGAGAGGCTCCTTTGGGAAAACAGGGGTCAGCTGAAGATGTCAGGCACGGGCTTGAATGCCGGAAGCAGGTACAAGCCCACTGAAAGCATCAATTCTACCTGTGTTGCTGACAAGCAGTGTTTTGAAAGCTGGATTTGCACCCTTACCTGCCAGGACCACGAGTTCTGCTTGTGAGGGCTCCCTGGCACTGCGCTGCTGTTGGCGTTTGCCCACAGAAGATGGTCTGCGCAGGCAGAAGCAGGAACACCAGCTGACAGCTGGTGATTCCTTCCTCTTTCTCAAAGAACTTGGTCTGGAGAGAAAACAGAGCATGCTGTCAGTCGTGGTGCAGGGTGAGGGAAGACTCGCACCGAGCCCTTGCCAATAGTTGCCCGTTCAGGGCACTGCCTGCTTTCTGCTGAAACACAGCTTGGAAACGCGCTCTGTTTCAAACAGCAGAGGACGCTTCCATTCCTACAGCTCAGCCCTCAAGCCCTGCTGGCTACATTCCTCTCAACCATGTCAAGCAAGATGCAGAGCATGTGAGCAAAGGCTCCACAGCCGGACAGGACAGGAGCTGGCAGGCGTTAACTGCTTTATGAGGAACTGCGCAGCCATAAGGGAGATATCATGGACAAAAAGTAAACCAAGAAAGCCCACCTGACCTAAGATGATAGGGGCTGGAAAGGGAAGTCCTCTTTACCTTTGAGATGGAAAATCAATGATTGTGTGGAATCTCCCTGATACGGCTGCGGGGTCTTCCTCCACTTCGATGTCGCTGCTTTCGACCACAGCAGGAGAGCTGCTCTGGCCTCTTCTCAGAGCCTGCGCCTCCTGCAGGGTGAGCAGCTTTGTGGCAGGAGGAGACTCCCGCACAGACTCGGGCCCAGGTACAGAACTGTGCCCTGCAAGGGAAAACCGCAGGTAAGAGGGAGGATCAGAAAGCAGCAGCACAGCCATCCCCGTTCTGCATTCTTCTCAGACTTGCTTATCCGAGCAGCTGGAAGAAGAGGAGCTCAAAGTAACCGGCTGCTCAGAGGTATGCTCGTGGCAAAGGACACAGTCATCATTAAGAGCTGCGCACTGTAGCAAAACAGGCATAAAAAAAACCCAAAACCTAGAAAACAGATCTGGGAACTCAGAAAGCTTTGCTGCCACACTTCAATCATGTTTCACCCCCATTCAAAACATCCTAAAGGCAGGGATGGTTTTCTCCATGTAAAGTCTGACCTCAGACATTCTCAGGATCCAGCAACAGGGTGCCATATTCTCATCTAAGCCCAGAAGCCTCCTGTCCCGTTGAGAGCCCAAGCGTATTTGAAAGATCTCAGAGAAGGCCTGGACTGGATCAAGATCAAGCTAATGGAGGAAGACGCTCACCTGCTCCCTCTCCCACGGCTGACTTGGATTTGGTGTGGAAGAGGACGTCTGTGTTGCCGATCAGGAATTCCACCACTGCTGCCTGCGTCTGCACTTCTAAGCAGGCAGCTCCTCCGCTGACGCAGGCAGACTGGCTCTGCTGGGATCTGAAGAAAAGGCAGATTTTACAAGTCGTTCCTCCAAGACTGTTTCCCCAGGCCTGAAGTTTTGCAGCCCAAAGCAGTCCAGCTGGGCTCTGGAGACTTCCGCAGTGGGCAAGCAGCAATGCCACTGACAAAATTCTCCTGGATGATCAAGAACACAGCAGTCCCAGCTCAACAGGAGAGCAGAAACTGCCATCTAGAAATTGGGCCCCTGGGCTTGGGGGAGAGCAGTCCAGGCTCCTCCTCTGCTGCCAGCCACTTCTGACAGCTTTTACAGGAGAAGAGCACACTAGAGGAAGAAGAAGGGAGGACTGCTTTCTTTCTGGAGAGCAGAACTAAGCGTTGTGCTTCAACAGAAAAGGAAGTTTACCTTAAGAGGTTTGGAGCCCACACGATTGCTAAATTCTTAGCGTCCATGTTGGTGACCGAGCTGCTCCCAGCAAGAGACGCCAGATGCCTCATCAGGTACTCTAAAGTCCTGGACAAACAAGAGGGGCAGATGTTCAGCACCAAAAAGCAAGCCGTGCTGCAGTGCACAAAGCAAACCTCACTTCATGCTAGTTGATGGCATTGCTACCGTCCCTGAATAGGAAGTAGATAAAACGTTCCCAGTGCCACCACGCTGCAGCACCAAGCCCTGCAAAGCACAGCCGCAGCCATCGGCTGCACCAACCGTGCCCCCGTGCCAAGGAACCGACCCAGTCCATTGACCCGATGCAGCCTTCAGCCGCTTCAGCGTGCAGACGCATGACGTTGCAGGTGTCAGGCAACACCTGGAATCGCATCATTGCCCTCTGAAAGGCAGCAGGGCTGAGCTCAGCAGACCGAGCGCAGCACTGACCTGTAGTGAGGAGCGGGCAGCTGCTGGATGGCCTCCTTCATCATGAGCAACCGCTCCTCCTCCGTAGCAGCACGAGCAGCGTCCTGGAAAAAGGCAGGAAGGCATTCAGACACCAGTCAGCCTAGAGAGCTGCCACAGCTTTGCGAACCGTGGGGACAGCGCGCTGGTGCTCAGCACCGAGGCAGACTTGATGCCTTCCAAGAGGCATCAGGGGAACACCGCGGCACTCAGCCTGTGTCATCAAGGCCAAGCAGTGCAAGGCATTGCCCTGTGCTTACCGAGAACTTGTCATACAGCTGCTCGGGCACGAGAGGGTTCGGGAGCTCCCTGAAGTACATCTTACATAGGGAGCTCACGCTGTGAATGTCACGGACGCTCAGCTCAGGAGCCTGCTCTGAATCAAATTCATGGCTGCAGAGAAGGACACAGAATTGCGCAGAGGGCTTTGAGAAAGATGAAAACAAGTCCAAAGCCACACCAAGTACAGTCAAGAAAAGGAAGGGCTTCCTCTGAACGCCCGCAGCATGGCACGTGCCCCTACTGACAGCTGTGTCAGTCGCAGCACTCTTACCGTAGTCGCTGGATCTTGGACGTGACGCCGGACAGGCGGTAGATCCCACGCACCACGCCATGCTGCTCGATGAATTCAGAGCAGCTCTGCAGGACCTGGGGGACTACAGAACAAGAGACAGCGCTTAGCTCAGCTTCTTCCTCAAGTCCTGCTTCAGGCCGTGCTCTTCTCACATCCCAGCCACTAAGCCCAGCCACGCTACCGCTTGCCTCCTCCTTAGAGGAGAAAGCTGGCAGAGACAGCTGTGAGGAAACTGCACAGAAATGTGTTCTTGGCCTTCCAGAAATGCCACGACCTATCAACAGCCTGGAGAAAGCAACTCTGGCAAAGCCACAGACACTGCAAGTCCCATCACAGCTCCCTCGGGAATGGAGGAATCCAATCTCACCACCACAGGAGCTAGGAAAAGGATGCACTATGCTCTCTGTGGCCAGAAGCCTTCCTACATTATCAGGCTGAAACAATTGCTGGATTTGATCTCCCTTGCATCTTCAGATGCCCAACGGAGGAAGATCTCTGCAATGGGCTGTTCCTTACCATCACAGCCAGAGCGGAGAAGGTGCTCCCCCAGGTCACACCCAAACACCCCTTCCTTCTCTGGCTCCGGCTGCTCCGCTCTCCTGGGGCGCACCTTCACCACCGAACGAAGGAAGGGTGGGAGCTTGCCCCGTTTCTTCGGCACTGCGCAACAAAAGAAAGAAACCAGTTCATTTCAGGCTTGGATCGGTTGGACGAGCCCGAGCGTAACGCATTTGACAGAGCACGGAACAATGGGAAGAACATTCCCAACCAGGACACGCAGGAACGGATTTTCCCCGTCCCTGAAAGTGCCCAAGGCCAGGTCGGAAGGGGCCCTGGACAGCCTGCTCTCGTCTCCTACTAAATGCGCAGGCTGGTGACCCGGACTGAGGCAGGGGCCTTGGAGCCTGAGGATCCTTTAGGCTCCTTCCAGTCCCAAGCCATTCCAGGAGGATTCTGTGACTTCCCCAAGCCCAATAAGAAACACAGTGGGACTGGGCCAGATCTCTGCGTCTTTAGATGGAGTTTAGTGCAGACCTCCAGCATTAACGAAACCCCTGAAAGCCACGCTCTGACCCCATTTTACTAACCCGCAGTATCAAATGTAACATGTGTACCTGGCTTTGGCAATGAAGTGACGAGGGACTCAGGAACCTTTCCGCTAATCACAGAATCACAGAATCACAGAATTATAGGGGTTGGAAGGGACCTCTAGAGATCATCGAGTCCAACCCCCCTGCCAAAGCAGGCTCCCTACACCACGTCGCACAGGTAGGCGTCCAGGCGAGTCTTGAATATCTCCAGAGAAGGAGACTCCACCACCTCCCTGGGCAGCCTGTTCCAGTGCTCCGTCACCCTCACTGTAAAGAAGTTCTTGCGCACATTCGTGCGGAACTTCCTATGCTGGAGTTTCAGCCCATTGCCCCTAGTCCTGTCCCCACGCACTACTGAAAAGAGACCAGCCTCGCCACTATAGCTCCCACACCTCAGGTATTTATAAACCTGGATCAAGTCCCCTCTCAGCCTTCTTTTCTCAAGGCTAAACAGACCCAGTTCCCTAAGTCTCTCCTCGTAGGGGAGATGGTCCAGGCCCTTCACCATCTTTGTGGCCCTCCGCTGGACTCTTTCCAAGAGATCCCTGTCTTTTTTGTACTGGGGAGCCCAGAACTGGACACAGTATTCCAGATGAGGCCTCACCAGGGCAGAGTAGAGGGGGAGGATCACCTCCCTTGACCTGCTGGCTACGCTCTTTTTAATGCACCCCAGAATGCCATTGGCCTTTTTGGCTACAAGGGCACACTGCTGGCTCATGGCCAACCTGTCGTCCACCAGGACGCCCAGGTCCCTCTCAGCAGAGCTCCTCTCCAGCAGGTCTTCCCCCAACCTGTACTGGTGTATGCAATTATTTCTACCGAGATGCAAGACTCTACACTTGCTTATGTTAAACCTCATCCGGTTTCTTACTGCCCAGCTCTCCAGTCTGAGTCTCCAGTCTCCAGTAATGAGTTCCACGCACTCACTAGGGAAAGATCCAACCTGTAACAAGAACAAAAAGACAGCTGGGCATTAGCCCGAGCCCAGAGCCAAAGGGAAGGTCCTCTGACACCGACACAGGGCAACTGTTTGCGTCCAGAAGCCATCCTGCTCAGGCAGAGCAGCTCCAACCTGAGATTCCTGACTCTACTGAAGTTGTGCTCTCCTGTTGGAAGCATGTGCCTACCTGAAAGCCACGCTTGCCTCTCCACCAGGGGCTCAGCTCCTTTGGTGGCATAGAAATAATGCACACCAAGTCTCCCACCTGCAAGAGATTGAAACGTCAACCCCAGCTACAGCACAACCGTCTAGAAAACACAGCTCAAACAACTGCCGCCTTCTGCAACGCAGAATAGCCTAAAGCTTGACAGCAATTGCACCAGTGCAGCCCACGAGGCATTTTCCCTTCTAAAACTGAACGTGGAGGGACAAGAGTTACACAACATACACAAGACAGCCGTGCAGTAGGAAACGGGTCTCAAAAGCAGCAGGCTCTCTGACAAAGCCTATGCAGGAGCTCCAGTTTAACCATGGGCATCAGTTAGCAGGGCTTTCTGAACACATCTGCACACTTCACACCCGGTCTGCTGTTCGTCAGAGACCAGGCTCCCATACTGGGCAGGATCTGCTTGATCACGAGGTTCAAATGCCCAATCCAACCATATTGGAGAGATGTCTCAACTCCTCCCGACCCAGCACAAGTCTAAGCTGGAACCAAACCTTCCAAGCTTCACCTCACCAGACATTCTGAAGGTGTCTGAGAAGATTCCTGAGCCGTTCACACCCTAGACTACTCTCCCGTGCATGACAACAAGGAACGCCTGGAACTGCTTACCTCCAGGGAGACTTCATCCGGCCCCTGCGCGACGTAGCGCTTAATAACATGGGCTGCCGCAATCGCTGGAACGTTGAGAGAGGACTCCGCACGCACCAGCTGCGGCTTCCACATGTTATCAGCCTGCAAAACAGAGCACAGGCCGTGGTCAGGAGCTGAGGACAAACCAGGAGGATTTCAAGGGGAGGAGCACATCTGCAGAGAAAGCTGCAGGAAATGCGCTCCGTCCTGATCAGGAGCACTTCAGAAGGAGCTGCACGTCTCATGACAGTTGTTTCCCGTCCTTCTGTGCAGTGGGATTGCCAGGCCATGCAAAGATGCATCTCTCTCTACACAGACTAATCAGCAATGGCACTGGCGCAGACAGGTGGCCTGGCCCCCTTTGGCCCACTCTTTCCTGCAGGAGACTACATCTGCAGCTCCCTCTGCTGGCTCAACACAGGGAACAAAGACAAGCCAGAGCTTCATACTCTACCTCCGTCGCTGCCACCTCAGGCTCACGTCTGATCTTGCTGCACTCAAGGCCCATCACACCAGGTGTGACAAGCTGGAACAGAGCAGAAACACACTTCTGTTGTCTATTCACACAGCACAGTATGCAGAGACTTCTTGAGAACTACCCTTGCATACCCTGCGGCATAGGCAAGTGTTTGAGAAACTACCCCTTGCTTCAGTCTATTCCAATGTGACAGCCTCTTAGGCAGCACTGTACCAAGTTGCTATCCCTCTGCCAGCAGATGGGGACTCTGGCACAGAGCAGCAGATGCATTCACCCAGAGCACTCTGACAGTGCGATAGCAGGGCATTAGACAGCACCCTTCTGAGGGCTGAGCTGGAGGGCAGTGAAGAAACCCACGGCATGCAAAACGATATGGTGGGGCAAAACATGGCACGTACCTGGCAACAAGATCACCTCAGGCTACCTGCAGCAGTTCCTGGTCACTCTGCTCAGATCTTCTGAGAGCAAAAGCTGCACCAAGGCAGTGGGCGGAGGGTGGGCAGAGGAGAGAGAAAGAGCAGGTCAGTGAGCAGGGCTAAGGCAGCCATGGCAGAACGCACACAGCACAACCGTCCCATCCTCTTGCTGCAAGACATGCTGAGTCTCAGGCTACGGGATGCCTGTCCGCCCAGCAACTTGACGATGCTTCCACAATTGAGCACAGAAGACGACGGAAGAAGCATGGGACGGGTGCCACCTTTATGAACACCCCCTTTGGAACGTGTCTACCGGGGGAAAATTACGTCTGATGCTCAAGAGTAAGCAATACGGTGCTGGGAGCTCCGACAGCCAGCACTTCTCAACACCTCACTGCCCACCCGTCCATCCCACGCTGGCTCAGCTTACCTACAGGATGCTGCGCACGATGACACTCAAACAAAGGCACTAAAGGCACAAGAACAACAAGAAAACCAACCACTCCGAACTCCTACTCGCCCACAAAGGAACACAGAACGCACCGCCCCTCCCCTCATGCCAGCCGCTTATGACATCACCAACAGCCACCAGCCTGGTCCACCATGACCCCCCACAAGGGGGGGAAGGCAAGACCACGCGGTCACATGGGATTCCAACACGGCACCACAACATTCCAGAACTCACTGTGGGGTTGGAATTACGTCCTGGTGTGGCAGCGCAATGGGAGGTGTTTGGGCACAGCTGAAGAGCTGTCAGACACTGCAGGTTTCCAAAGGAGGGTGCCAGATTCACTCTCAGCATTCTTTTGCAAAGCTCTTTGGGATGCTTCAAACCCATTTCACTGCCTAGGTCATTTCTAGAAAGTCCAGCTGACAAATGCTCACTTTGTCTGGGTAACGCCTCTATGCATCATGAATGAAAAGTAAAATTAAATGGGCACGCCACCCTGTGAAACTTACCTCTCTGCTCTTCTTGTCAGCCAGACACCTAAGATGAGCATTACGTGTCCCTGCTCCTGACTGAACATGCACCCAAGTCTGTGTTCCACTCTGCTCCACATCAGGGTCTAAAAGAAACACAGACAGAGGTGATTAGAAGATCCTTTGCGCAAACGAAAGCGCAGGCTGCACGCCTATTCTCTTTAGCAAGAAATACTACTTGTGGATCCACAGATAGTTTCTGGAGAGGGAGTATGAAAGATGAACAGAAAGGAAATAGATTCATTAAAATAACCGAGTTAATCCTCTCCCTGTCAAAAAGGAGGCCTTCTGGGCACTGTAAGCAGCAGTTCTGAGAGCACCTTGCACCACAAATTGTGGCACATGCGCTTTTTTTCCACAGTCCCCTCACTTCTGTCGTTAGTGTCAGATTCACTCAGGTTAAAATACGTGGATCAGAACCGCCATTCAGTTCCGCTGAGGCAGGATCCCACCGCTGGGATGTCCCCCAGTCCCATTCCCTGCTTCTCCTAGCACGGGTGGGGAAAGGAACAGCAAGTGATATCACCTACCCAGACTTCTGCTGGGCCTTCCATTCGGTCGCCCATCCCAGGGAGAAGCAGGAGAGCTCTCGTGGCACAAAGCTCGCAGCTGCAGAAATCAAGGCTGCCTCTAAGATGGTGCTTTCAAACAGCACGAGTAACTGCATGTAGGACTTGAAACACAAGGGTAACATGAAAAAGCCACAAGTCCCCACGGATGGGGCTGTTCGCTGAGACAACAGCTGCGTGCTTTCCAGCAGTGTGATGCTCACCCAACAAAGCGCTCAGCCAGCAGATGCGTCCAGCACCCATTTGGAGACGGTTTTCTTAACATCCAAACTGAATCTCCCCTCATACAACCTGAGGCCGTTCCCTCCACTCCTGTCACTAGTTACATGGGAGAAGAGCAGGACAACCCCCACCCCCACATAATCTCTCTTCAGGTAATCATACAGAATGACAAGGTCTTCCCTGAGCCTCCTCTCTTCCAGACTAAATAATCCTAGTTCCATAAGAAGCTCCCCATAAGACTTGTGCACTAGACACCTCACAGCTTCAATGGTCTTCTCTGGACACATCTCGGGATTTCAGTGTCTTTCATGCAGTGAGTGGCCCAGAACAGAACACAGCGAACTCAAGATGAGGACTCACCAGTGCCGAGTACAGGGGGATGATCGATTTCCTGCTCCTGCTGGCTCCAGCCTTCTGCATTCCAATTCGAATCGAAACCATTCCTGCTGTGGTCGTACTTGAATCCTCATCTGGGGCTGGAGCTCAAGAGGTTGGTCAGCACATCAGAAATACCACAACGTGCAAGTGGAAGACGTGTCTCATAGCCCAGAAAATCCATCTCTCTAACCTTTGCTTTGCACACCTCCATGCACCCACTGCATTTTGTGCCCTCCTCTGCATTCACAGACATGTGCAAACCTTTCCTGGGAACATGTACGTGCCTACACCTACCACAAACATCCCTTTGTGTGCACCCGTGTGCAACCCAACTCCTCAGCACATGCACGCATTTGTGCCACCCTGTCCATGCACTCACCACGTGCCCTCCAGCATCACTGCTGCCTCCTCCGGTACCGTACCCGTAGATGCTTCAGAGCTCACTAGCATGGACTTCCTTCCTCCCCTCAGCAGCTGCTCCTGCGCTCACCTTCATTCCTACTGAGATACCGTCCGCTTCCAGCACCAGCTGACCTGCAGGACACAGAAATGAAAAGTGGGATTCATGCAAACTCAGAAGCCCAAGGCTGCATCACCACCACATATGGCAGCCTCGGGAAGTCAGCTGCAACAACAGCCTTTGTCAGAATGGAAACAGGCACTGTCAATTAAGTGTGACCTTCAAAGTCATTGCCACCATCAGAAATAGGCACGGAAATCGCTCACTTCACTGCAGGTGGTTACCTCCAAATTCTTTTGCTTTTGGGAAAATGTGGACACGGAACTGAAGGACACCAGAAAAGTGACATCTACTTCACTTTTTGAGCTCCATCCCGACCACATGACATCCAGCAGAGGAGGCAGGAAAGCAGCATGGCTGAACCTGCTGGTTCCAGGGAGCAACAAGAAGGAAATGGAGAAACAGCGGAAACACAGACATGCAGCCTGCTCACTTTGGTGGCCTTCTACAGCAGAGTGACAGCATCAGTGGGGAAAGGAAAAGCAACTGACATCACTCAGACAGACTTCTGCAAGGCCTCCAGTGTTGAGCGAGTTTCCTGAGAGCACTCAACGTGAACAAATCTACCACTGAGCCTGAGCAACACCGTGAGCCCCCACTCACCACAGCAGAGGTCAACCTGCACCCCAGCCTTCCTCTTATCCACATGCACACGCACACACGTGCACCACTCTGCCCCTTTTGCACACCCACGTGCATGCGCCGCAACGTGTGTCCTCATTTGCATTCACAGATGTGTGCAAACCATCCCTGCGAACGCGTATGTGACAACAACTGCCAGAAAACATCCCTTTGTGTGCACCTGCGTGCAACCCAACTCCTCAGCACACCCCTGTGCAAGCACACATTTTTGCCACTGCGTATACACACTATCTGTGTGCTCACACACACTCACGCATCCACATCCCGTAGTGCAGCCCTGTGCGCACACACACAGACACATGTGTAACCCCCTCCTTTCACTCCCAAAGTGCACGCACACACCGGTACCACATTGGCCTTGTGCAGCTCCAGCACTCTGCCCACCCCTGTGCACGCACATGTATGTGCATGCTCATCCCTGCACACATACCCACTGACCTACACACACCTGAGCAACCCCACTGCTTTGGACACTCATGAACACAAATGTGTGCAACACCATCCGTGCACAAATCCACACACACACTCACAACTCATGGAACCCCACTGCTTTGAGCAATCCTGCGCACACTCACCTGGGTCATGCACTGATTTCCCAGCCGGTCCTCGTGGGCTCCCCTACTTAGGACGGGAGTGCAAGGGAGCAGCCAGAAGCTGTTTGCATTCCCTGCTGTCTGCTGGGCAGGTTTGTTGGCGATGCTTGGGTTGCTTTGCTTCTCCATGGGAGGTGGGAAGGAGCTTTGGGTTGGAGGCACATCCCGTGCCAGAGCATCCTGATGGCACGCGTGGGATCAGCAGGTCTGTCAGAGAAGTGGGTGAGGTTGCACGCCAAGCTGCAGCAGAGGAAGGGGAGAAGGTCCCAGCACAGCTCTGCACCACGCTCTGCCACGCTGGGCAGCATGTTCCTGGCTCAGCAGTGCCATCAGACAAGAAGCAGGGAAGGAAATCAAGGATGGGGGTACCATCAAACACAGTCCATGCATGCCTGTGCAGACCCGCAGACCCAGAGCTTGAGGGTTGTTTCTGCTTTTGTAGCATTTGTGTGCTGTAGCTGAGCAAAAGGTTCTGCTGCTTGATTCTTCTTCTGCAAGAGCTGCCTACTGGTAAATGGCTTTGGGGATGGAGGATGTGACAGAAAGCATCTGTCTTCACGACAGCGTAGTTACACTTGGTCTAGAGAGTGAGAGAGGCAGGCAGTACTGCCTGACGTTGGTCAGGGTGAGCTCCTCCTGCAGCAGCGTGATGATGGCAGGGCTGCAGACGATCTGCAGGGCCAGCTCATAGGTGGGAGCTGGGAATGGACACGGCAGGAGGACAGAGGTGTTAGGGAGCAGCCAAGGCAGCGGAGAGCATCAAAAGGCCCTGAAAAGCATCACAAAGCCACAGCCAGGAAGCTTGGGGTTTTCATGAGCAGCATCCAGGATGCTAGAGACTATTTGCTCCCCTACAAAGCGGTAACAGAGCTCTCACTGCAGGCATCACAAAGCCAGGCAAAATGGGAACACACCCAGAGCTCTGCTGCATGCACCCCACAGCCAGAGCGTTGCAAGCTGAGCTGCCTTGCTGTTTCTTGCATTCATTCCGGTCCCTGTGAATGAAGACTCGCAACACAGTCAAGGCGTTGATTGAGCACCAGAGTGCCTTTATTCAATCGGACAAAGGAGGACGGGAGAGGTCCGGGGAAAGATAGGATTCATCCTCTGTTGTTGAGGAGAGAGTGGCTCAGAGCTCGTGTTGCTGCCTGCTGCCTGGGACTGCAGGCCTGACTCCAAGTCCCCCTCCAAGAGGCTCGGCTTCTCCTCAGTGACACTGCCTTGGTCCTGCTTGGAGGTGTTGCTGTCAGGGCACTCGGGCTGTCTTTGGGCTGGGCTGCACTGCAGAGGCACCGCACAGGTCACCCATAGAGAATTTCATATGGGCTTCATCCTTCCTTGGTTAGGGTTTACTTCAAATTCTCACAAGTGCCAGAGGCAGTGCTTGCAACCATGGAATCCCAGCCTCTTGGCCAACTTTTAGTATTTGCAGCTTAGATAAATGGTTCCTCTTTTCCACCTGGCCACTTGACTGTAGCCTGTAAGGTGTATGCAACTGCCAATTGATTCCCAATAAAGTACTGACTTGTTGAACCACTTTAGCAATAAAATGGGGTCCTCAAGCTGAAGAGATTGTTCCCGGCACCCAGAACCTTGGAATTATTTCTTGTCACAAAACTTTTGTTACTTCCCTGGCCTGGTTAGTCCGGCACGGGTATGCCTCAGGCCATCCTGAAAAGGCATCTGTTAAAACTAACATGTATCTGTACCCCCCTTTTCTTGGCAGCTCTGAGAAATCTACCTGCCATTATTGTCCTGGATAATTTCTCTCCCTGTTTGCCCTAACTGAACTTTGTGGCCTGTGTTAGGATTATTTGGTAAACAAACTTCACCTTGCTGGGTCACTTGTCTAATGGCAGTATACAAATTTCGGGTGACCACTCGTTGAACAAGATATTTATATAATGCTTCTGCTCCCCAGTGAGTTTTCCTATCTTCAGTCACCACAGCCCATCATATGGCTGCTGGAATCATTCTTTTCCCTTGTGGTGGAAAGGACCATCCTTCCTCTTTTACCTGCCCTTCCAAATCGTTTATCAAGTTCCAATACTCTTTTGAGTGCTTTGGCTCACCATCCACCTGCATGTTACCATCTGGAATCAAGGAAGCCTCCACCACCTCACCCTCTGCCGCTCACTTTGCTTTCTGTCAGCCAGCGCATTTCCCATTCCTTCAGCACTGTCTCCCCTTTGGTGGCACCAACAGTGCATTTTAGCAACCTTCTCCAGCTGTTGGACTGCCTCCAGGAGTCTGACTATTTCTTCAGTGTGTTTAAGACCTTTCCCTTGGCTTGACAACAGTCCTCTTTCTTTCCATATTGCTGATATGGGTGCATGAACAGCACTAAAGGCATATTTTGAATCCGTCCATATCTTTATCTTCCCATGTTGAACAAAGCTGCTCCCGTCTGTGTACCAGGTGTCTTCCGCATCCTCCAGTGGCTCTTCTTTCAAGTCTCTGTGACTGGAATAGACTGCTTTCATAGTCTCTAAACCGTCGTGAGACACGGGTTCTCCTTTTAATTCCACTATGAAAAGCAGCTGGATTTACAATATTGGTTACTGGTGTTTCTCCATCATCTTGCTCCACTCGAATGGCTTGCTACTTCAGAAATCTCTGAGGGGAAAGCCAATGTCCCCCTTTCACCTCCAGCACTGTAGAGACCGTGTGCGATACCTGTGCCGTTCTCTTCTGCCCCACTGTCCTAATGCTGGCACCTTCATTAACTTCATTAACTTTTAACTGCTTTCAACCGGGCCACAGTCCAGGCTGGTGTCTGTGCTTTCTTGCTGGCTCACGTCAGCCCCTTCAGCAGAGCTGGGAGAAATGACTGGCTGAACAATGACAACCTCTTTCTCTCCGTCGCTGCTGTCACTCTGAAGGCTTTCACTTGAAGTGCAGCCTGGCTCCAAGACCCCCTCCAAGACGCTTGGCTTCTCCTCAGCGACACTGCCTTGGTCCTGCTTGGAGGTGTCGCTGTCGCAGCTCTCAGGCTGTGTCTGGGCTGGGCTGCACTGCAGAGGCACCGGGCCACAGTCCAGGCTGGTGACTGTGGTTTCTGTCAGGCTCGGGGAAGCCCTTTCAGGAGAGCTGGGAGAAATGAGCGCTTCAACCACGATCTCCTCCTTCTCTCCGTTGCTGCTGTCACATGCAAGGCTGACATTGGATGTGCAGCGACTTGGGCTTCCCATGAGCTCTCCATTGATGGAAGCACTCTCTGAGCAATCAGCACTTGACCTGGCTCTTCTGGCTTCACAAGGGCTTGATTCACCTAGGAAGGAGTGGATACACAGGGGTTAGTGTCAAACTCTCTCTGCCCCTGGAGGCAAAGGCTTGGTGCTGCCTGTCAAGTAGGTTACAAACAGCTTGAGAGGCTCCTTTGGGAAAACAGGGGTCAGCTGAAGATGTCAGGCACGGGCTTGAATGCCGGAAGCAGGTACAAGCCCACTGAAAGCATCAATTCTACCTGTGTTGCTGACAAGCAGTGTTTTGAAAGCTGGATTTGCACCCTTACCTGCCAGGACCACGAGTTCTGCTTGTGAGGGCTCCCTGGCACTGCGCTGCTGTTGGCGTTTGCCCACAGAAGATGGTCTGCGCAGGCAGAAGCAGGAACACCAGCTGACAGCTGGTGATTCCTTCCTCTTTCTCAAAGAACTTGGTCTGGAGAGAAAACAGAGCATGCTGTCAGTCGTGGTGCAGGGTGAGGGAAGACTCGCACCGAGCCCTTGCCAATAGTTGCCCGTTCAGGGCACTGCCTGCTTTCTGCTGAAACACAGCTTGGAAACGCGCTCTGTTTCAAACAGCAGAGGACGCTTCCATTCCTACAGCTCAGCCCTCAAGCCCTGCTGGCTACATTCCTCTCAACCATGTCAAGCAAGATGCAGAGCATGTGAGCAAAGGCTCCACAGCCGGACAGGACAGGAGCTGGCAGGCGTTAACTGCTTTATGAGGAACTGCGCAGCCATAAGGGAGATATCATGGACAAAAAGTAAACCAAGAAAGCCCACCTGACCTAAGATGATAGGGGCTGGAAAGGGAAGTCCTCTTTACCTTTGAGATGGAAAATCAATGATTGTGTGGAATCTCCCTGATACGGCTGCGGGGTCTTCCTCCACTTCGATGTCGCTGCTTTCGACCACAGCAGGAGAGCTGCTCTGGCCTCTTCTCAGAGCCTGCGCCTCCTGCAGGGTGAGCAGCTTTGTGGCAGGAGGAGACTCCCGCACAGACTCGGGCCCAGGTACAGAACTGTGCCCTGCAAGGGAAAACCGCAGGTAAGAGGGAGGATCAGAAAGCAGCAGCACAGCCATCCCCGTTCTGCATTCTTCTCAGACTTGCTTATCCGAGCAGCTGGAAGAAGAGGAGCTCAAAGTAACCGGCTGCTCAGAGGTATGCTCGTGGCAAAGGACACAGTCATCATTAAGAGCTGCGCACTGTAGCAAAACAGGCATAAAAAAAACCCAAAACCTAGAAAACAGATCTGGGAACTCAGAAAGCTTTGCTGCCACACTTCAATCATGTTTCACCCCCATTCAAAACATCCTAAAGGCAGGGATGGTTTTCTCCATGTAAAGTCTGACCTCAGACATTCTCAGGATCCAGCAACAGGGTGCCATATTCTCATCTAAGCCCAGAAGCCTCCTGTCCCGTTGAGAGCCCAAGCGTATTTGAAAGATCTCAGAGAAGGCCTGGACTGGATCAAGATCAAGCTAATGGAGGAAGACGCTCACCTGCTCCCTCTCCCACGGCTGACGTGGATTTGGTGTGGAAGAGGACGTCTGTGTTGCCGATCAGGAATTCCACCACTGCTGCCTGCGTCTGCACTTCTAAGCAGGCAGCTCCTCCGCTGACGCAGGCAGACTGGCTCTGCTGGGATCTGAAGAAAAGGCAGATTTTACAAGTCGTTCCTCCAAGACTGTTTCCCCAGGCCTGAAGTTTTGCAGCCCAAAGCAGTCCAGCTGGGCTCTGGAGACTTCCGCAGTGGGCAAGCAGCAATGCCACTGACAAAATTCTCCTGGATAATCAAGAACACAGCAGTCCCAGCTCAACAGGAGAGCAGAAACTGCCATCTAGAAATTGGGCCCCTGGGCTTGGGGGAGAGCAGTCCAGGCTCCTCCTCTGCTGCCAGCCACTTCTGACAGCTTTTACAGGAGAAGAGCACACTAGAGGAAGAAGAAGGGAGGACTGCTTTCTTTCTGGAGAGCAGAACTAAGCGTTGTGCTTCAACAGAAAAGGAAGTTTACCTTAAGAGGTTTGGAGCCCACACGATTGCTAAATTCTTAGCGTCCATGTTGGTGACCGAGCTGCTCCCAGCAAGAGACGCCAGATGCCTCATCAGGTACTCTAAAGTCCTGGACAAACAAGAGGGGCAGATGTTCAGCACCAAAAAGCAAGCCGTGCTGCAGTGCACAAAGCAAACCTCACTTCATGCTAGTTGATGGCATTGCTACCGTCCCTGAATAGGAAGTAGATAAAACGTTCCCAGTGCCACCACGCTGCAGCACCAAGCCCTGCAAAGCACAGCCGCAGCCATCGGCTGCACCAACCGTGCCCCCGTGCCAAGGAACCGACCCAGTCCATTGACCCCATGCAGCCTTCAGCCGCTTCAGCGTGCAGACGCATGACGTTGCAGGTGTCAGGCAACACCTGGAATCGCATCATTGCCCTCTGAAAGGCAGCAGGGCTGAGCTCAGCAGACCGAGCGCAGCACTGACCTGTAGTGAGGAGCGGGCAGCTGCTGGATGGCCTCCTTCATCATGAGCAACCGCTCCTCCTCCGTAGCAGCACGAGCAGCGTCCTGGAAAAAGGCAGGAAGGCATTCAGACACCAGTCAGCCTAGAGAGCTGCCACAGCTTTGCGAACCGTGGGGACAGCGCGCTGGTGCTCAGCACCGAGGCAGACTTGATGCCTTCCAAGAGGCATCAGGGGAACACCGCGGCACTCAGCCTGTGTCATCAAGGCCAAGCAGTGCAAGGCATTGCCCTGTGCTTACCGAGAACTTGTCATACAGCTGCTCGGGCACGAGAGGGTTCGGGAGCTCCCTGAAGTACATCTTACATAGGGAGCTCACGCTGTGAATGTCACGGACGCTCAGCTCAGGAGCCTGCTCTGAATCAAATTCATGGCTGCAGAGAAGGACACAGAATTGCGCAGAGGGCTTTGAGAAAGATGAAAACAAGTCCAAAGCCACACCAAGTACAGTCAAGAAAAGGAAGGGCTTCCTCTGAACGCCCGCAGCATGGCACGTGCCCCTACTGACAGCTGTGTCAGTCGCAGCACTCTTACCGTAGTCGCTGGATCTTGGACGTGACGCCGGACAGGCGGTAGATCCCACGCACCACGCCATGCTGCTCGATGAATTCAGAGCAGCTCTGCAGGACCTGGGGGACTACAGAACAAGAGACAGCGCTTAGCTCAGCTTCTTCCTCAAGTCCTGCTTCAGGCCGTGCTCTTCTCACATCCCAGCCACTAAGCCCAGCCACGCTACCGCTTGCCTCCTCCTTAGAGGAGAAAGCTGGCAGAGACAGCTGTGAGGAAACTGCACAGAAATGTGTTCTTGGCCTTCCAGAAATGCCACGACCTATCAACAGCCTGGAGAAAGCAACTCTGGCAAAGCCACAGACACTGCAAGTCCCATCACAGCTCCCTCGGGAATGGAGGAATCCAATCTCACCACCACAGGAGCTAGGAAAAGGATGCACTATGCTCTCTGTGGCCAGAAGCCTTCCTACATTATCAGGCTGAAACAATTGCTGGATTTGATCTCCCTTGCATCTTCAGATGCCCAACGGAGGAAGATCTCTGCAATGGGCTGTTCCTTACCATCACGGCCAGAGCGGAGAAGGTGCTCCCCCAGGTCACACCCAAACACCCCTTCCTTCTCCGGCTCCGGCTGCTCCGCTCTCCTGGGGCGCGCCTTCACCACCGAACGAAGGAAGGGTGGGAGCTTGCCCCGTTTCTTTGGCGCTGCGAAACAAAACAGAGAAACCAGTTCATTTCAGGCTTGGATCGGTTGGACGAGCCCGAGCGTAACGCATTTGACAGAGCACGGAACAATGGGAAGAACATTCCCAACCAGGACATGCAGGAACGGATTTTCCCCGTCCCTGAAAGTGCCCAAGGCCAGGTCGGAAGGGGCCCTGGACAGCCTGCTCTCGTCTCCTACTAAATGCGCAGGCTGGTGACCCGGACTGAGGCAGGGGCCTTGGAGCCTGAGGATCCTTTAGGCTCCTTCCAGTCCCAAGCCATTCCAGGAGGATTCTGTGACTTCCCCAAGCCCAATAAGAAACACAGTGGGACTGGGCCAGATCTCTGCGTCTTTAGATGGAGTTTAGTGCAGACCTCCAGCATTAACGAAACCCCTGAAAGCCACGCTCTGACCCCATTTTACTAACCCGCAGTATCAAATGTAACATGTGTACCTGGCTTTGGCAATGAAGTGACGAGGGACTCAGGAACCTTTCCGCTAATGAGTTCCACGCACTCACTAGGGAAAGATCCAACCTGTAACAAGAACAAAAAGACAGCTGGGCATTAGCCCGAGCCCAGAGCCAAAGGGAAGGTCCTCTGACACCGACACAGGGCAACTGTTTGCGTCCAGAAGCCATCCTGCTCAGGCAGAGCAGCTCCAACCTGAGATTCCTGACTCTACTGAAGTTGTGCTCTCCTGTTGGAAGCATGTGCCTACCTGAAAGCCACGCTTGCCTCTCCAGCAGGGGCTCAGCTCCTTTGGTGGCATAGAAATAATGCACACCAAGTCTCCCACCTGCAAGAGATTGAAACGTCAACCCCAGCTACAGCACAACCGTCTAGAAAACACAGCTCAAACAACTGCCGCCTTCTGCAACGCAGAATAGCCTAAAGCTTGACAGCAATTGCACCAGTGCAGCCCACGAGGCATTTTCCCTTCTAAAACTGAACGTGGAGGGACAAGAGTTACACAACATACACAAGACAGCCGTGCAGTAGGAAACGGGTCTCAAAAGCAGCAGGCTCTCTGACAAAGCCTATGCAGGAGCTCCAGTTTAACCATGGGCATCAGTTAGCAGGGCTTTCTGAACACATCTGCACACTTCACACCCGGTCTGCTGTTCGTCAGAGACCAGGCTCCCATACTGGGCAGGATCTGCTTGATCACGAGGTTCAAATGCCCAATCCAACCATATTGGAGAGATGTCTCAACTCCTCCCGACCCAGCACAAGTCTAAGCTGGAACCAAACCTTCCAAGCTTCACCTCACCAGACATTCTGAAGGTGTCTGAGAAGATTCCTGAGCCGTTCACACCCTAGACTACTCTCCCGTGCATGACAACAAGGAACGCCTGGAACTGCTTACCTCCAGGGAGACTTCATCCGGCCCCTGCGCGACGTAGCGCTTAATAACATGGGCTGCCGCAATCGCTGGAACGTTGAGAGAGGACTCCGCACGCACCAGCTGCGGCTTCCACATGTTATCAGCCTGCAAAACAGAGCACAGGCCGTGGTCAGGAGCTGAGGACAAACCAGGAGGATTTCAAGGGGAGGAGCACATCTGCAGAGAAAGCTGCAGGAAATGCGCTCCGTCCTGATCAGGAGCACTTCAGAAGGAGCTGCACGTCTCATGACAGTTGTTTCCCGTCCTGGTGTGCAGTGGGATTGCCAGGCCATGCAAAGATGCATCTCTCTCTACACAGACTAATCAGCAATGGCACTGGCGCAGACAGGTGGCCTGGCCCCCTTTGGCCCACTCTTTCCTGCAGGAGACTACATCTGCAGCTCCCTCTGCTGGCTCAACACAGGGAACAAAGACAAGCCAGAGCTTCATACTCTACCTCCGTCGCTGCCACCTCAGGCTCACGTCTGATCTTGCTGCACTCAAGGCCCATCACACCAGGTGTGACAAGCTGGAACAGAGCAGAAACACACTTCTGTTATCTCGATTCACACAGCACAGTATGCAGAGACTTCTTGAGAACTACCCTTGCATACCCTGCGGCATAGGCAAGTGTTTGAGAAACTACCCCTTGCTTCAGTCTATTCCAACGTGACAGCCTCTTAGGCAGCACTGTACCAAGTTGCTATCCCTCTGCCAGCAGATGGGGACTCTGGCACAGAGCAGCAGATGCATTTGCCCAGAGCACTCTGACAGTGCGATAGCAGGGCATTAGACAGCACCCTTCTGAGGGCTGAGCTGGAGGGCAGTGAAGAAACCCACGGCATGCAAAACGATATGGTGGGGCAAAACATGGCACGTACCTGGCAACAAGATCACCTCAGGCTACCTGCAGCAGTTCCTGGTCACTCTGCTCAGATCTTCTGAGAGCAAAAGCTGCACCAAGGCAGTGGGCGGAGGGTGGGCAGAGGAGAGAGAAAGAGCAGGTCAGTGAGCAGGGCTAAGGCAGCCATGGCAGAACGCACACAGCACAACTGTCCCATCCACTTGCTGCAAGACATGCTGAGTCTCAGGCTACGGGATGCCTGTCCGCCCAGCAACTTGACGATGCTTCCACAATTGAGCACAGAAGACGACGGAAGAAGCATGGGACGGGTGCCACCTTTATGAACACCCCCTTTGGAACGTGTCTACCGGGGGAAAATTACGTCTGATGCTCAAGAGTAAGCAATACGGTGCTGGGAGCTCCGACAGCCAGCACTTCTCAACACCTCACTGCCCACCCGTCCATCCCACGCTGGCTCAGCTTACCTACAGGATGCTGCGCACGATGACACTCAAACAAAGGCACTAAAGGCACAAGAACAACAAGAAAACCGACCACTCCGAACTCCTACTCGCCCACAAAGGAACACAGAACGCACCGCCCCTCCCCTCATGCCAGCCGCTTATGACATCACCAACAGCCACCAGCCTGGTCCACCATGACCCCCCACAAGGGGGGGAAGGCAAGACCACGCGGTCACATGGGATTCCAACACGGCACCACAACATTCCAGAACTCACTGTGGGGTTGGAATTACGTCCTGGTGTGGCAGCGCAGTGGGATGTGTTTGGGCACAGCTGAAGAGCTGACAGACACTGCAGGTTTCCAAAGGAGGGTGCCAGATTCACTCTCAGCATTCTTTTGCAAAGCTCTTTGGGATGCTTCAAACCCATTTCACTGCCTAGGTCATTTCTAGAAAGTCCAGCTGACAAATGCTCACTTTGTCTGGGTAACGCCTCTATGCATCATGAATGAAAAGTAAAATTAAATGGGCACGCCACCCTGTGAAACTTACCTCTCTGCTCTTCTTGTCAGCCAGACACCTAAGATGAGCATTACGTGTCCCTGCTCCTGACTGAACATGCACCCAAGTCTGTGTTCCACTCTGCTCCACATCAGGGTCTAAAAGAAACACAGACAGAGGTGATTAGAAGATCCTTTGCGCAAACGAAAGCGCAGGCTGCACGCCTATTCTCTTTAGCAAGAAATACTACTTGTGGATCCACAGATAGTTTCTGGAGAGGGAGTATGAAAGATGAACAGAAAGGAAATAGATTCATTAAAATAACCGAGTTAATCCTCTCCCTGTCAAAAAGGAGGCCTTCTGGGCACTGTAAGCAGCAGTTCTGAGAGCACCTTGCACCACAAATTGTGGCACATGCGCTTTTTTTCCACAGTCCCCTCACTTCTGTCGTTAGTGTCAGATTCACTCAGGTTAAAATACGTGGATCAGAACCGCCATTCAGTTCCGCTGAGGCAGGATCCCACCGCTGGGATGTCCCCCAGTCCCATTCCCTGCTTCTCCTAGCACGGGTGGGGAAAGGAACAGCAAGTGATATCACCTACCCAGACTTCTGCTGGGCCTTCCATTCGGTCGCCCATCCCAGGGAGAAGCAGGAGAGCTCTCGTGGCACAAAGCTCGCAGCTGCAGAAATCAAGGCTGCCTCTAAGATGGTGCTTTCAAACAGCACGAGTAACTGCATGTAGGACTTGAAACACAAGGGTAACATGAAAAAGCCACAAGTCCCCACGGATGGGGCTGTTCGCTGAGACAACAGCTGCGTGCTTTCCAGCAGTGTGATGCTCACCCAACAAAGCGCTCAGCCAGCAGATGCGTCCAGCACCCATTTGGAGACGGTTTTCTTAACATCCAAACTGAATCTCCCCTCATACAACCTGAGGCCGTTCCCTCCACTCCTGTCACTAGTTACATGGGAGAAGAGCAGGACAACCCCCACCCCCACATAACCTCTCTTCAGGTAATCATACAGAATGACAAGGTCTTCCCTGAGCCTCCTCTCTTCCAGACTAAATAATCCTAGTTCCATAAGAAGCTCCCCATAAGACTTGTGCACTAGACACCTCACAGCTTCAATGGTCTTCTCTGGACACATCTCGGGATTCCAGTGTCTTTCATGCAGTGAGTGGCCCAGAACAGAACACAGCGAACTCAAGATGAGGACTCACCAGTGCCGAGTACAGGGGGATGATCGATTTCCTGCTCCTGCTGGCTCCAGCCTTCTGCATTCCAATTCGAATCGAAACCATTCCTGCTGTGGTCGTACTTGAATCCTCATCTGGGGCTGGAGCTCAAGAGGTTGGTCAGCACATCAGAAATACCACAACGTGCAAGTGGAAGACGTGTCTCATAGCCCAGAAAATCCATCTCTCTAACCTTTGCTTTGCACACCTCCATGCACCCACTGCATTTTGTGCCCTCCTTTGCATTCACAGACATGTGCAAACCTTTCCTGGGAACATGTACGTGCCTACACCTACCACAAACATCCCTTTGTGTGCACCCGTGTGCAACCCAACTCCTCAGCACACGCACGCATTTGTGCCACCCTGTCCACGCACTCATCACGTGCCCTCCAGCATCACTGCTGCCTCCTCCGGTACCGTACCCGTAGATGCTTCAGAGCTCACTAGCATGGACTTCCTTCCTCCCCTCAGCAGCTGCTCCTGCGCTCACCTTCATTCCTACTGAGATACCGTCCGCTTCCAGCACCAGCTGACCTGCAGGACACAGAAATGAAAAGTGGGATTCATGCAAACTCAGAAGCCCAAGGCTGCATCACCACCACATATGGCAGCCTCGGGAAGTCAGCTGCAACAACAGCCTTTGTCAGAATGGAAACAGGCACTGTCAATTAAGTGTGACCTTCAAAGTCATTGCCACCATCAGAAATAGGCACGGAAATCGCTCACTTCACTGCAGGTGGTTACCTCCAAATTCTTTTGCTTTTGGGAAAATGTGGACACGGAACTGAAGGACACCAGAAAAGTGACATCTACTTCACTTTTTGAGCTCCATCCCGACCACATGACATCCAGCAGAGGAGGCAGGAAAGCAGCATGGCTGAACCTGCTGGTTCCAGGGAGCAACAAGAAGGAAATGGAGAAACAGCGGAAACACAGACATGCAGCCTGCTCACTTTGGTGGCCTTCTACAGCAGAGTGACAGCATCAGTGGGGAAAGGAAAAGCAACTGACATCACTCAGACAGACTTCTGCAAGGCCTCCAGTGTTGAGCGAGTTTCCTGAGAGCACTCAACGTGAACAAATCTACCACTGAGCAACACCGTGAGCCCCCACTCACCACAGCAGAGGTCAACCTGCACCCCAGCCTTCCTCTTATCCACATGCACACGCACACACGTGCACCACTCTGCCCCTTTTGCACACCCACGTGCATGCGCCGCAACGTGTGTCCCCATTTGCATTCACAGATGTGTGCAAACCATCCCTGCGAACGCGTATGTGACAACAACTGCCAGAAAACATCCCTTTGTGTGCACCTGCGTGCAACCCAACTCCTCAGCACACCCCTGTGCAAGCACACATTTTTGCCACTGCGTATACACACTATCTGTGTGCTCACACACACTCACGCATCCACATCCCGTAGTGCAGCCCTGTGCGCACACACACAGACACATGTGTAACCCCCTCCTTTCACTCCCAAAGTGCACGCACACACCGGTACCACATTGGCCTTGTGCAGCTCCAGCACTCTGCCCACCCCTGTGCACGCACATGTGTGTGCATGCTCATCCCTGCACACATACCCACTGACCTACACACACCTGAGCAACCCCACTGCTTTGGACACTCATGAACACAAATGTGTGCAACACCATCCGTGCACAAATCCACACACACACTCACAACTCATGGAACCCCACTGCTTTGAGCAATCCTGCGCACACTCACCTGGGTCATGCACTGATTTCCCAGCCGGTCCTCGTGGGCTCCCCTACTTAGGACGGGAGTGCAAGGGAGCAGCCAGAAGCTGTTTGCATTCCCTGCTGTCTGCTGGGCAGGTTTGTTGGCGATGCTTGGGTTGCTTTGCTTCTCCATGGGAGGTGGGAAGGAGCTTTGGGTTGGAGGCACATCCCGTGCCAGAGCATCCTGATGGCACGCGTGGGATCAGCAGCTCTGTCAGAGAAGTGGGTGAGGTTGCACGCCAAGCTGCAGCAGAGGAAGGGGAGAAGGTCCCAGCACAGCTCTGCACCACGCTCTGCCACGCTGGGCAGCATGTTCCTGGCTCAGCAGTGCCATCAGACAAGAAGCAGGGAAGGAAATCAAGGATGGGGGTACCATCAAACACAGTCCATGCATGCCTGTGCAGACCCGCAGACCCAGAGCTTGAGGGTTGTTTCTGCTTTTGTAGCATTTGTGTGCTGTAGCTGAGCAAAAGGTTCTGCTGCTTGATTCTTCTTCTGCAAGAGCTGCCTACTGGTAAATGGCTTTGGGGATGGAGGATGTGACAGAAAGCATCTGTCTTCACGACAGCGTAGTTACACTTGGTCTAGAGAGTGAGAGAGGCAGGCAGTACTGCCTGACGTTGGTCAGGGTGAGCTCCTCCTGCAGCAGCGTGATGATGGCAGGGCTGCAGACAATCTGCAGGGCCAGCTCGTAGGTGGGAGCTGGGAATGGACACGGCAGGAGGACAGAGGTGTTAGGGAGCAGCCAAGGCAGCGGAGAGCATCAAAAGGCCCTGAAAAGCATCACAAAGCCACAGCCAGGAAGCTTGGGGTTTTCATGAGCAGCATCCAGGATGCTAGAGACTATTTGCTCCCCTACAAAGCGGTAACAGAGCTCTCGCTGCAGGCATCACAAAGCCAGGCAAAATGGGAACACACCCAGAGCTCTGCTGCATGCACCCCACAGCCAGAGCGTTGCAAGCTGAGCTGCCTTGCTGTTTCTTGCATTCATTCCGGTCCCTGTGAATGAAGACTCGCAACACAGTCAAGGCGTTGATTGAGCACCAGAGTGCCTTTATTCAATCGGACAAAGGAGGACGGGAGAGGTCCGGGGAAAGATAGGATTCATCCTCTGTTGCTGAGGAGAGAGTGGCTCAGAGCTCGTGTTGCTGCCTGCTGCCTGGGACTGCAGGCCTGACTCCAAGTCCCCCTCCAAGAGGCTCAGCTTCTCCTCAGTGACACTGCCTTGGTCCTGCTTGGAGGTGTTGCTGTCAGGGCACTCGGGCTGTCTTTGGGCTGGGCTGCACTGCAGAGGCACCGCACAGGTCGCCCATAGAGAATTTCATATGGGCTTCATCCTTCCTTGGTTAGGGTTTACTTCAAATTCTCACAAGTGCCAGAGGCAGTGCTTGCAACCATGGAATCCCAGCCTCTTGGCCAACTTTTAGTATTTGCAGCTTAGATAAATGGTTCCTCTTTTCCACCTGGCCACTTGACTGTAGCCTGTAAGGTGTATGCAACTGCCAATTGATTCCCAATAAAGTACTGACTTGTTGAACCACTTTAGCAATAAAATGGGGTCCTCAAGCTGAAGAGATTGTTCCCGGCACCCAGAACCTTGGAATTATTTCTTGTCACAAAACTTTTGTTACTTCCCTGGCCTGGTTAGTCCGGCACGGGTATGCCTCAGGCCATCCTGAAAAGGCATCTGTTAAAACTAACATGTATCTGTACCCCCCTTTTCTTGGCAGCTCTGAGAAATCTACCTGCCATTATTGTCCTGGATAATTTCTCTCCCTGTTTGCCCTAACTGAACTTTGTGGCCTGTGTTAGGATTATTTGGTAAACAAACTTCACCTTGCTGGGTCACTTGTCTAATGGCAGTATACAAATTTCGGGTGACCACTCGTTGAACAAGATATTTATATAATGCTTCTGCTCCCCAGTGAGTTTTCCTATCTTCAGTCACCACAGCCCATCATATGGCTGCTGGAATCATTCTTTTCCCTTGTGGTGGAAAGGACCATCCTTCCTCTTTTACCTGCCCTTCCAAATCGTTTATCAAGTTCCAATACTCTTTTGAGTGCTTTGGCTCACCATCCACCTGCATGTTACCATCTGGAATCAAGGAAGCCTCCACCACCTCACCCTCTGCCGCTCGCTTTGCTTCTCTGTCAGCCAGCGCATTTCCCATTCCTTCAGCACTGTCTCCCCTTTGGTGGCACCAACAGTGCATTTTAGCAACCTTCTCCAGCTGTTGGACTGCCTCCAGGAGTCTGACTATTTCTTCAGCGTGTTTAAGACCTTTCCCTTGGCTTGACAACAGTCCTCTTTCTTTCCATATTGCTGATATGGGTGCATGAACAGCACTAAAGGCATATTTTGAATCCGTCCATATCTTTATCTTCCCATGTTGAACAAAGCTGCTCCCGTCTGTGTACCAGGTGTCTTCCGCATCCTCCAGTGGCTCTTCTTTCAAGTCTCTGTGACTGGAATAGACTGCTTTCATAGTCTCTAAACCGTCGTGAGACACGGGTTCTCCTTTTAATTCCACTATGAAAAGCAGCTGGATTTACAATATTGGTTACTGGTGTTTCTCCATCATCTTGCTCCACTCGAATGGCTTGCTACTTCAGAAATCTCTGAGGGGAAAGCCAATGTCCCCCTTTCACCTCCAGCACTGTAGAGACCGTGTGCGATACCTGTGCCGTTCTCTTCTGCCCCACTGTCCTAATGCTGGCACCTTCATTAACTTCATTAACTTTTAACTGCTTTCAACCGGGCCACAGTCCAGGCTGGTGTCTGTGCTTTCTTGCTGGCTCACGTCAGCCCCTTCAGCAGAGCTGGGAGAAATGACTGGCTGAACAATGACAACCTCTTTCTCTCCGTCGCTGCTGTCACTCTGAAGGCTTTCACTTGAAGTGCAGCCTGGCTCCAAGACCCCCTCCAAGACGCTTGGCTTCTCCTCAGCGACACTGCCTTGGTCCTGCTTGGAGGTGTCGCTGTCGCAGCTCTCAGGCTGTGTCTGGGCTGGGCTGCACTGCAGAGGCACCGGGCCACAGTCCAGGCTGGTGACTGTGGTTTCTGTCAGGCTCGGGGAAGCCCTTTCAGGAGAGCTGGGAGAAATGAGTGCTTCAACAACGATCTCCTCCTTCTCTCCGTCGCTGCTGTCACACGCAAGGCTGACATTGGATGTGCAGCGACTTGGGCTTCCCGTGAGCTCTCCATTGATGGAAGCACTCTCTGAGCAATCAGCACTTGACCTGGCTCTTCTGGCTTCACAAGGGCTTGATTCACCTAGGAAGGAGTGGATACACAGGGGTTAGTGTCAAACTCTCTCTGCCCCTGGAGGCAAAGGCTTGGTGCTGCCTGTCAAGTAGGTTACAAACAGCTTGAGAGGCTCCTTTGGGAAAACAGGGGTCAGCTGAAGATGTCAGGCACGGGCTTGAATGCCGGAAGCAGGTACAAGCCCACTGAAAGCATCAATTCTACCTGTGTTGCTGACAAGCAGTGTTTTGAAAGCTGGATTTGCACCCTTACCTGCCAGGACCACGAGTTCTGCTTGTGAGGGCTCCCTGGCACTGCGCTGCTGTTGGCGTTTGCCCACAGAAGATGGTCTGCGCAGGCAGAAGCAGGAACACCAGCTGACAGCTGGTGATTCCTTCCTCTTTCTCAAAGAACTTGGTCTGGAGAGAAAACAGAGCATGCTGTCAGTCATGGTGCAGGGTGAGGGAAGACTCGCACCGAGCCCTTGCCAATAGTTGCCCGTTCAGGGCACTGCCTGCTTTCTGCTGAAACACAGCTTGGAAACGCGCTCTGTTTCAAACAGCAGAGGACGCTTCCATTCCTACAGCTCAGCCCTCAAGCCCTGCTGGCTACTTTCCTCTCAACCATGTCAAGCAAGATGCAGAGCATGTGAGCAAAGGCTCCACAGCCGGACAGGACAGGAGCTGGCAGGCGTTAACTGCTTTATGAGGAACTGCGCAGCCATAAGGGAGATATCATGGACAAAAAGTAAACCAAGAAAGCCCACCTGACCTATGATGATAGGAGCTGGAAAGGGAAATCCTCTTTACCTTTGAGATGGAAAATCAATGATTGTGTGGAATCTCCCTGATACGGCTGCGGGGTCTTCCTCCACTTCGATGTCGCTGCTTTCGACCACAGCAGGAGAGCTGCTCTGGCCTCTTCTCAGAGCCTGCGCCTCCTGCAGGGTGAGCAGCTTTGTGGCAGGAGGAGACTCCCGCACAGACTCGGGCCCAGGTACAGAACTGTGCCCTGCAAGGGAAAACCGCAGGTAAGAGGGAGGATCAGAAAGCAGCAGCACAGCCATCCCAGTTCTGCATTCTTCTCAGACTTGCTTATTCGAGCCACTGGAAGAAGAGGAGCTCAAAGTAACCGGCTGCTCAGAGGTATGCTCGTGGCAAAGGACACAGTCATCATTAAGAGCTGCGCACTGTAGCAAAACAGGCATAAAAAAAACCCAAAACCTAGAAAACAGATCTGGGAACTCAGAAAGCTTTGCTGCCACACTTCAATCATGTTTCACCCCCATTCAAAACATCCTAAAGGCAGGGATGGTTTTCTCCATGTAAAGTCTGACCTCAGACATTCTCAGGATCCAGCAATAGGGTGCCATATTGTCATCTAAGCCCAGAAGCCTCCTGTCCCGTTGAGAGTCCAAGCGTATTTGAAAGATCTCAGAGAAGGCCTGGACTGGATCAAGATCAAGCTAATGGAGGAAGACGCTCACCTGCTCCCTCTCCCACGGCTGACTTGGATTTGGTGTGGAAGAGGACGTCTGTGTTGCCGATCAGGAATTCCACCACTGCTGCCTGCGTCTGCACTTCTAAGCAGGCAGCTCCTCCGCTGACGCAGGCAGACTGGCTCTGCTGGGATCTGAAGAAAAGGCAGATTTTACAAGTCGTTCCTCCAAGACTGTTTCCCCAGGCCTGAAGTTTTGCAGCCCAAAGCAGTCCAGCTGGGCTCTGGAGACTTCCGCAGTGGGCAAGCAGCAATGCCACTGACAAAATTCTCCTGGATGATCAAGGACACAGCAGTCCCAGCTCAACAGGAGAGCAGAAACTGCCATCTAGAAATTGGGCCCCTGGGCCTGGGGGAGAGCAGTCCAGGCTCCTCCTCTGCTGCCAGCCACTTCTGACAGCTTTTACAGGAGAAGAGCACACTAGAGGAAGAAGAAGGGAGGACTGCCTTCTTTCTGGAGAGCAGAACTAAGCGTTGTGCTTCAACAGAAAAAGAAGTTTACCTTAAGAGGTTTGGAGCCCACACAATTGCTAAATTCTTAGCGTCCATGTTGGTGACCGAGCTGCTCCCAGCAAGAGACGCCAGATGCCTCATCAGGTACTCTAAAGTCCTGGACAAACAAGAGGGGCAGATGTTCAGCACCAAAAAGCAAGCCGTGCTGCAGTGCACAAAGCAAACCTCACTTCATGCTAGTTGATGGCATTGCTACCGTCCCTGAATAGGAAGTAGATAAAACGTTCCCAGTGCCACCACGCTGCAGCACCAAGCCCTGCAAAGCACAGCCGCAGCCATCGGCTGCACCAACCGTGCCCCCGTGCCAAGGAACCGACCCAGTCCATTGACCCCATGCAGCCTTCAGCCGCTTCAGCGTGCAGACGCATGATGTTGCAGGTGTCAGGCAACACCTGGAATCGCATCATCGCCCTCTGAAAGGCAGCAGGGCTGAGCTCAGCAGACCGAGCGCAGCACTGACCTGTAGTGAGGAGCGGGCAGCTGCTGGATGGCCTCCTTCATCATGAGCAACCGCTCCTCCTCCGTAGCAGCACGAGCAGCGTCCTGGAAAAAGGCAGGAAGGCATTCAGACACCAGTCAGCCTAGAGAGCTGCCACAGCTTTGCGAACCGTGGGGACAGCGCGCTGCTGCTCAGCACCGAGGCAGACTTGATGCCTTCCAAGAGGCATCAGGGGAACACCGCAGCACGCAGCCTGTGACATCAAGGCCAAGCAGTGCAAGGCATTGCCCTGTGCTTACCGAGAACTTGTCATACAGCTGCTCGGGCACGAGAGGGTTCGGGAGCTCCCTGAAGTACATCTTACATACGGAGCTCACGCTGTGAATGTCACGGACGCTCAGCTCAGGAGCCTGCTCTGAATCAAATTCATGGCTGCAGAGAAGGACACAGAATTGCGCAGAGGGCTTTGAGAAAGATGAAAACAAGTCCAAAGCCACACCAAGTACAGTCAAGAAAAGGAAGGGCTTCCTCTGAACGCCCGCAGCATGGCACGTGCCCCTACTGACAGCCCTGTCAGTCGCAGCACTCTTACCGTAGTCGCTGGATCTTGGACGTGACGCCGGACAGGCGGTAGATCCCCCGCACCACGCCATGCTGCTCAATTAATTCAGAGCAGCTCTGCAGGACCTGGGGGACTACAGAACAAGAGACAGCGCTTAGCTCAGCTTCTTCCTCAAGTCCTGCTTCAGGCCGTGCTCTTCTCACATCCCAGCCACTAAGCCCAGCCACGCTACCGCTTGCCTCCTCCTTAGAGGAGAAAGCTGGCAGAGACAGCTGTGAGGAAACTGCACAGAAATGTGTTCTTGGCCTTCCAGAAATGCCACGACCTATCAACAGCCTGGAGAAAGCAACTCTGGCAAAGCCACAGACACTGCAAGTCCCATCACAGCTCCCTCGGGAATGGAGGAATCCAATCTCACCACCACAGGAGCTAGGAAAAGGATGCACTATGCTCTCTGTGGCCAGAAGCCTTCCTACATTATCAGGCTGAAACAATTGCTGGATTTGATCTCCCTTGCATCTTCAGATGCCCAACGGAGGAAGATCTCAGCAATGGGCTGTTCCTTACCATCACGGCCAGAGCGGAGAAGGTGCTCCCCCAGGTCACACCCAAACACCCCTTCCTTCTCCGGCTCCAGCTGCTCCGCTCTCCTGGGGCGCGCCTTCACCACCGAACGAAGGAAGGGTGGGAGCTTGCCCCGTTTCTTCGGCGCTGCGAAACAAAACAGAGAAACCAGTTCATTTCAGGCTTGGATCGGTTGGACGAGCCCGAGCGTAACGCATTTGACAGAGAACGGAACAATGGGAAGAACATTCCCAACCAGGACATGCAGGAACGGATTTTCCCCGTCCCTGAAAGTGCCCAAGGCCAGGTCGGAAGGGGCCCTGGACAGCCTGCTCTCGTCTCCTACTAAATGCGCAGGCTGGTGACCCGGACTGAGGCAGGGGCCTTGGAGCCTGAGGATCCTTTAGGCTCCTTCCAGTCCCAAGCCATTCCAGGAGGATTCTGTGACTTCCCCAAGCCCAATAAGAAACACAGTGGGACTGGGCCAGATCTCTGCGTCTTTAGATGGAGTTTAGTGCAGACCTCCAGCATTAACGAAACCCCCGAAAGCCACGCTCTGACCCCATTTTACTAACCCGCAGTATCAAATGTAACATGTGTACCTGGCTTTGGCAATGAATTGGCGACGGACTCAGGAACCTTTCCGCTAATGAGTTCCACGCACTCACTAGGGAAAGATCCAACCTGTAACAAGAACAAAAAGACAGTTGGGCATTAGCCCGAGCCCAGAGCCAAAGGGAAGGTCCTCTGACACCGACACAGGGCAACTGTTTGCGTCCAGAAGCCATCCTGCTCAGGCAGAGCAGCTCCAACCTGAGATTCCTGACTCTACTGAAGTTGTGCTCTCCTGTTGGAAGCATGTGCCTACCTGAAAGCCACGCTTGCCTCTCCAGCAGGGGCTCAGCTCCTTTGGTGGCATAGAAATAATGCACACCAAGTCTCCCACCTGCAAGAGATTGAAACGTCAACCCCAGCTACAGCACAACCGTCTAGAAAACACAGCTCAAACAACTGCCGCCTTCTGCAACGCAGAATAGCCTAAAGCTTGACAGCAATTGCACCAGTGCAGCCCACGAGGCATTTTCCCTTCTAAAACTGAACGTAGAGGGACAAGAGTTACACAACATACACAAGACAGCCGTGCAGTAGGAAACGGGTCTCAAAAGCAGCAGGCTCTCTGACAAAGCCTATGCAGGAGCTCCAGTTTAACCACGGGCATCAGTTAGCAGGGCTTTCTGAACACATCTGCACACTTCACACCCGGTCTGCTGTTCGTCAGAGACCAGGCTCCCATACTGGGCAGGATCTGCTTGATCACGAGGTTCAAATGCCCAATCCAACCATATTGGAGAGATGGCTCAACTCCTCCCAACCCAGCACAAGTCTAAGATGGAACCAAACCTTCCAAGCTTCACCTCACCAGACATTCTGAAGGTGTCTGAGAAGATTCCTGAGCCGTTCACACCCTAGACTACTCTCCCGTGCATGACAACAAGGAACGCCTGGAACTGCTTACCTCCAGGGAGACTTCATCCGGCCCCTGCGCGACGTAGCGCTTAATAACATGGGCTGCCGCAATCGCTGGAACGTTGAGAGAGGACTCCGCACGCACCAGCTGCGGCTTCCACATGTTATCAGCCTGCAAAACAGAGCACAGGCCGTGGTCAGGAGCTGAGGACAAACCAGGAGGATTTCAAGGGGAGGAGCACATCTGCAGAGAAAGCTGCAGGAAACGTGCTCCGTCCTGATCAGGAGCACTTCAGAAGGAGCTGCACGTCTCATGACAGTTGTTTCCCGTCCTGGTGTGCAGTGGGATTGCCAGGCCATGCAAAGATGCATCTCTCTCTACACAGACTAATCAGCAATGGCACTGGCGCAGACAGGCGGCCTGGCCCCCTTTGGCCCACTCTTTCCTGCAGGAGACTACATCTGCAGCTCCCTCTGCTGGCTCAACACAGGGAACAAAGACAAGCCAGAGCTTCATACTCTACCTCCGTCGCTGCCACCTCAGGCTCACGTCTGATCTTGCTGCACTCAAGGCCCATCACACCAGGTGTGACAAGCTGGAACAGAGCAGAAACACACTTCTGTTATCTCGATTCACACAGCACAGTATGCAGAGACTTCTTGAGAACTACCCTTGCATACCCTGCGGCATAGGCAAGTGTTTGAGAAACTACCCCTTGCTTCAGTCTATTCCAACGTGACAGCCTCTTAGGCAGCACTGTACCAAGTTGCTATCCCTCTGCCAGCAGATGGGGACTCTGGCACAGAGCAGCAGATGCATTTGCCCAGAGCACTCTGACAGTGCGATAGCAGGGCATTAGACAGCACCCTTCTGAGGGCTGAGCTGGAGGGCAGTGAAGAAACCCACGGCATGCAAAACGATATGGTGGGGCAAAACATGGCACGTACCTGGCAACAAGATCACCTCAGGCTACCTGCAGCAGTTCCTGGTCACTCTGCTCAGATCTTCTGAGAGCAAAAGCTGCACCAAGGCAGTGGGCGGAGGGTGGGCAGAGGAGAGAGAAAGAGCAGGTCAGTGAGCAGGGCTAAGGCAGCCATGGCAGAACGCACACAGCACAACCGTCCCATCCTCTTGCTGCAAGACATGCTGAGTCTCAGGCTACGGGATGCCTGTCCGCCCGGCAACTTGACGATGTTTCCACAATTGAGCACAGAAGACGACAGAAGAAGCATGGGACGGGTGCCACCTTTATGAACACCCCCTTTGGAACGTGTCTACCGGGGGAAAATTACGTCTGATGCTCAAGAGTAAGCAATACGGTGCTGGGAGCTCCGACAGCCAGCACTTCTCAACACCTCACTGCCCACCCGTCCATCCCACGCTGGCTCAGCTTACCTACAGGATGCTGCGCACGATGACACTCAAACAAAGGCACTAAAGGCACAAGAACAACAAGAAAACCAACCACTCCGAACTCCTACTCGCCCACAAAGGAACACAGAATGCACTGCCCCTCCCCTCATGCCAGCCGCTTATGACATCACCAACAGCCACCAGCCTGGTCCACCATGACCCCCCACAAGGGGGGGAAGGCAAGACCACGCGGTCACATGGGATTCCAACACGGCACCACAACATTCCAGAACTCACTCTGGGGTTGGAATTACGTCCTGGTGTGGCAGCGCAGTGGGACGTGTTTGGGCACAGCTGAAGAGCTGTCAGACACTGCAGGTTTCCAAAGGAGGGTGCCAGATTCACTCTCAGCATTCTTTTGCAAAGCTCTTTGGGATGCTTCAAGCCGATTTCACTGCCTAGGTCATTTCTAGAAAGTCCAGCTGACAAATGCTCACTTTGTCTGGGTAACGCCTCTATGCATCATGAATGAAAAGTAAAATTAAATGGGCACGCCACCCTGTGAAACTTACCTCTCTGCTCTTCTTGTCAGCCAGACACCTAAGATGAGCATTACGTGTCCCTGCTCCTGACTGAACATGCACCCAAGTCTGTGTTCCACTCTGCTCTACATCAGGGTCTAAAAGAAACACAGACAGAGGTGATTAGAAGATCCTTTGCGCAAACGAAAGTGCAGGCTGCACGCCTATTCTCTTTAGCAAGAAATACTACTTGTGGATCCACAGATCGAAACCATCCAATGGATCGAAACCATTTCTGCTGTGGTTGTACTTGAATCCTCATCTGGGGTTGGAGCTCAAGAGGTCGGTCAGCACATCAGAAATCACACAACGTGACACTGGAAGACATGTCTCAAAGTCCAGAAAATCCAACTCTCTATCCTTGGTGCAACTCACCAACCAAGAGCCAGGCGTTGACAACTTGGCTGATCTGAGCACGTGGGAGGGGGCCAGACAGTGGACCATAAGTGTCCATTTCCACTGCAGGTCCATGAGAGAACAGCACCGATCAGCAGCAGGGGTGAGTGAATTCTTTCACAAGCTGCACAGTGAGTCTGTTCTTTACATGAGGAAAACAACAACAACAACAACAACAACAACAACAACAACAACAACAACAAAACGCACATAGATTCCTGACCAAAAAATGTGGGAGATAATAACGACCAAAGAGGTTCCTGGTCCTAGTCCTAATCCTCTCACCCCAACTCCTGGGTGATGCCCACAGGCTTCAAGTCTGGTCTCAAATCCGTTGGACTCCCGTCACAGAACTGTATCAGAAAGGATGTCACACATGTCACACATGTCACACTTACATACATTTTGCACCAGAAACAGTGCTGCCAGCAGGAGCGGAGAGGTGACTGTCCCCCTGTACTCAGCACTGGTGAGGCCGCAACTCGAGTTCTGTTTCCAGTTTTGGACCCCTCACTGCAAGAAAGACACTGAGGTTTTGGAACATGTTCAAAGAAGGGCAACAAAGCTGGTGAGGGCTCTAGAGCACAATGGGGCCATATGAGGAGAGGCTGTGGGAGCTGGGAATGCTCAGCCTGGAGAAGAGATGGCTCAGGGGAGACCTTCTTGCTCTCTGTAACTTCCTGAAGGGAGGTTGTTGTAGTGAGCTGGGGGTTGGTTTCTTCTCTCGTGTCGTTATTGATAGGACTAGAGGGAATGGGTTCAAGCTACAGCAGGGGAGATTCAGGCTGGACATTAGGAAATATTACTTCTCAGAAAGGGTGGACAGGCACTGGAATGGACTGCCCAGGGAGGTGGTGGAGTCATCAACCCCGGGGGGTGTTCAAGGAACGACTGGATGTTGTGTTGAGGGACATGGTTTAGTGGGAGCTATTGGTAATAGGTGAACGCTGATGATCTTTTAGGTCTTTTCCAACCCTGGTGATTCTATGGTTCCTCTCTGAAATGACCAGTCTCAATTCTTCTTCTTCTTCTTTCAAAGTACTTTTATTCCATGCTTAACCTACCTTAATTCCATTAATTTAAAGTTTCCTTGTACAGTATTTTGCACATTAGATTAAAAAACTTGTTTTGAACTGTTGGTTACTGACATAGTAGATACTGAGAAATAAGTGTATAAAGAACGAAGAAAGAATAAGTCTTTCATGTTTCAAGTACTCAGTATCTCACCCTTCAAATCTTTTTACATATGTTAACTCCGTTGTATCTTCTTTATTCCCACAAGTATTATCTACTCTGCTTTCTACTAAGTAATCTCTCCTGGAAGCTTTCTATTCCATATGCTAAAAAAAATATTTGAATATGATCCACCAGGTGGGACATTCTAAAGATGAGGGGATGGGGAGTATATTATTTTATTTTAATTTGTTAGATTTTATTCAGTAATTTCAAAACAATTGTGGGTTTTTGTTTTTCTTTAGTATTTTTGTTTGTTTGTTTGTTTTGCAGTTGAGGTTTTCTCTCACCTAATTTTAACTTTTCTCCTTCTCACATATTATAAGGCAACCAAATATTCAAGCATGAAATTACTGAGATATGAACATTTACAGTATGGTACAATGCACTTTCTATAACAGCTAAAATTCTATTCCCTACTTACCTGAGCTGCATGATTTCCAGCATTATGCTA